>NC_079977.1:7812836-8055336 GCF_029852145.1 Microplitis mediator
ATTGAAAGTAGTATATTTATTAATATACAGTATGATTTATACGGTTTATATAAGTTTTCCAGTATATTGCAAAATATATGGTACTCCATATATTTTTCGTACTATGGTATGTTACATAATAAAAACCTTGCATTTTAGTTTGTAATTTTCATTTCTACCCGTATGAAAATAACATATATGTTTTAAATATAATGAAAAAATATATTTCTGTTTTATATTATAAAATATATTTCAACCATATATAGTAAAATATAGTTCTGTTATATATTATAAAATATATTTCAACCATATATAGTTAAATATATTTCTGTTATATATTACAAAATATATTTTAACCGTATATAGTAAAATATATTTTTGTTATATATTATAAAGTATATGTTTACCATATATAGTAAAATCAAAAGACACGGTCGTGTCTCGCGCCAACTATGCATCGAATCGTGCGAGAGCGCGATAATTTTTACTGTGTATTTATATGAACGAACTATTAAGTTGTTGATATTCAAATTTCCAAATTAAATTATAAAAAATCCACCCTCTTATAATGAATCAGTAAAAAGTACTGCAAATCAGTGAATATTCACTGATTGGACTACACTCAGAAAATTAAATGATAGGAATTATCATCTAGTGATGGTAAAATTTTTACTATCAATCCGATAGTAGTGAATATTATCTAAATGATTGTTTAAATCATCTAGATTATAATAAAATTAATTTCAATCCCTGATAGTAACTGTTATCATCCTGATGGTAATTTTTACCATCCTGATATTATTAACTCTATTAAAAAAAAATTATAACACTAACTATCTTTGCATTTAAAAACTTTCGAATCATTTTAGATGATTGAAATTAAAAATTTAGGATAATAAACACAATTACTTAATTTTCTGAGTGTACTTTTCACTGATTCATTCCAAGAGAGTAGTGAATTTTGAGTTAAAATAGCTTTAGATACGCCATATAAATGAATGATTCTCCTTCGATTGCGACTTTAATCGAATTATTGGGCTCAGTACCTAAAAAGTTATACCTCATAGCAACATCTTATGCGCTAAATGTGGATATTTTCATATATTATAAATTTTATTATACTCATTTGTGCTATATATTGTAAAAAAAGAGAACAATAGCCGTAAAAATATATCAACTGGTAACGATGAGAGCGTATATTATTCATATTATTATATTTATAATATAAATAAAAGATTTCACTACCTGGATGGTAAAATTTATAATCCTTGATATTTATAAAAGTTTATAATTTTTATTATCACACATAAAAATAGGTAACATTAATTTGGTACAGTTTATGATCCAAAGTTTGTATCGTTTATTATATGATCTGTTACTTATAATTGAAAACTATCGTTTATAAATATTATCATCAAAATAATAACCGTTGAAAACTACAATTTTAAGCCCTGTGATAAAAGATGATAATAGTTAAACCACCAGAGCTAATTGAAGTTTTCTTCTTTCACTGACTACGGTTTATTTTTTAATTTTATTATTTATTTTCCTAAGAGTAATGTACAAAAAATGCTCTAAGTAAATGTGCAATTTTTTTTATCAGCTATAAATTGGACCAACTTATTTAAATTGTAGTTTTAAAAAATAAATGTAAATAAGTTAACAAAGTCTTTAATCCATTTTTTCGTATCACAACTCAATCATTACACAAATAAAAAAAAATATATATGTACATCAGTAGTTATAAGTGAATTAATAAAATAATATGACTAACAGGCATTTTGATAAAAATTTTTCATTCAACAAATAAAATCAATTGAGTTAATTTTGAGGACTTTTTTATCATTTTCATTAGAAGACATTTGTATTTTACAAATACAAAAAAATTATAAAAGTAATAATAATAAATATTAAATTTAGTAACTGTTTGTATAAAATTATATTTCTAAGTATTATGTTAACAATTCTGACTCACACATATGTACATAAGCCACAAATGACTTTAATTTTGTCATTTCAAATATCATAACTTTTTTTTTTTTATCACCTTAACATTTACAGCTGCTACAATTGGAATTTTTTCGTCTAAAATGATAAAATGGTTTAGTCTCTTATTACGTATCAAAGACTCATTTTTGATGGTATAATAATAGCCAATTAAATAATTGTCTTCTTGAAGTTTTGTTTTTAAGTTTATGAAACTTTGAATTTCCAAAATTTTACCATTTTGCAATATAACATTAAAATTTACTCTTTTGTTTTCGCGTTTATATTTCACACTTGTTTAATTTCTTGATTAACCAAACATCTATTGTAAGTAAATATTAGTGTATTTAGATCTATTGTTATATTCAAGCTTTTTAACGCTAAATGTTGGTCCACAGGTAATGTATTTATTAACATTTTTTGCCCAATTATTATACATTTGTCAACTTTCTGATCTTTCGCTGGTTTACGATTCATCAAACGATCTAGATATTTTTTTTGTTGAAAGTCTAAATCGTTTTTACAAAGATTAAATAATCGATCGATGACACATTTCAATCTAAATGAGTCACAAATTTGAGTAATTACCCCATTACGACTTTTTACGTAATTTTCTAATGTCTGGTTAAAATCTTTTTATATAAAGGCACTATGTGTCCAGAGTGGGCCCCAATTTTCAACGCTACTGACCAAATGGGCTAACAAATGAACATTAAAGCTGACGAATTTTTCACCATTCAGCTCTTGAACTCATAGAATAAAATTATTCAAGCATTTATTGGCATAAACTAATTCTGACTTCAGTATCGATCGTTTGACATGAATTGCTTTCCCATCCACTAACAATGCCCAGTGATTAACATATTCTTTTGAGAAATACATTTCAAGCACAGGCAGACTATATGCTAAGAGAAAAACTACCCACTCATGGGCTTTCATGTGATGACGATCTTTCAAAGGCCGTGGTGTCCGTGAAAAATAAGAGGTTGGAAGAAACGACGTAATAAACGAATCTACCAATTCAAGAGCTCCTCCGATATAAAATTTTTCGCCCTTATAAGATGGAGTAAACCATAGGTCTGCGAATTGACGACACACTCCCAATCCAACACAATGCATCCACTCAGCATCCAAATTATGAATGATATCATAGTTTTGAAGTTCACATAAAACAGATATTTTTTTGATTCCTTTTCTATCGTCTTGTTTTTTTTTTTTTTTAGCATGCATTAAGGTTTGGTCATGGGTTCTTAATCCCTCATCGAAAAAATTTCCATCGATTACTTGATAAACTGTTGTAAATCCTCTGCCTTTACTTACTGTTATGCCTGGATGTAAACATAAACCGCATCCATACTTGCCATTTAACTGCTTTACCCCTTGCACAAATGGGCGAGCGACAGAATCACAAACACCCATCAAGGTTACAACACGTTTGTGATATGTTTGTCCTTTGTATGAATAAGTAAAGCCTTCACTTAGAAGTTTTTTAGCTTCATTCGTAAACGGCCTTAAGTATCCATTCATACTTTTTGGCTTACCAGACCCGAACCAGATAGAAGAAAGCATGATATGGTTCCTTCGTTCAAATGGATTTAATTCATTGATTGTACAAAGTATGGGGTAGATTGAAGTATTGGAACTGTCAAAAATAGGTGCTCCATCTATGCTGTAATTGATCGAAATCATATCATCGTGAGTCACTTGTTTTTTGTACATTTTACCGTCGTAAATAACTTCAATAGCATATTTGCATGCCTTCTTTCGATTGACGGAATACAAATAATGAGCATCAGATGTTTCAAATACTTCACGCAATTGGTCGATTAATGGCAAGTGTAAAAATGAGCCTTCATTAGACTTGGAATCAAATTCGTATGAATACTCATTACAACTACTTGGACAATTATTTTCACTACCTAAATAATTTCTACATGCAACGCAAACATAGTAGAAATATTAAGTAAGTCGACAATATCTTGTGCAACTGTATAAGTGATATTACGTCGCCATTTGATAGCCAAGACGAGAAGATTATTGACAAGATGACATTTAGGTAGCTTGGCTTGTTTGAATACAGAACTATGATCATTATCATTATTTGATAAGCATTATTTTTGGTTAATGCAAGTAGGATCGGCATATTCATTAACATCTTGGTTAAGTGACTCAACTTCATGATAATTCTTTAAGAAACATAATATTTAACTATTATTAATTTTATAAAAGAAGTATTGCAAATTGCATGGAAAATAAATTAAACAATAATTATTACTCATGAAGAATACAATCCAAGTGAAATAGAATTGATATGTGAAGAAAAGAAATATAAATCATTCAAATCTAATAAAATAAAAGTATCTCCCTAGATTTTATACTAAACAGAATTTTACAAGTTCTAGAGGGTGGGTCCAAGGGTGGTTTTGAGCTTCAAAAAGTTATAGTAATCATTAATCAAATCGATATAAAATAACGGTGATAAATTTTCTGGGTTTGGTATAAATAAATATTCTGTTTAAAAAATGAGAGATATGATGAGATTAATGAAAGGATCATTTTCATAGAAATTTTAATGTCCTACTAAAATAATAACCTATAATTTTATCAAATTTTTCATTTTTACCCACAATCATAAGCTCTTGGAGAATCTTTTTTTTTTTTTATATTTGATAACTCCAAAAAAAAATTTTATTAAAACTTGAATCAAAATTCTATTAAAAAGATGACTGATACGATAAATTTGATAAGAAATTTTTTTATAGGAAAATTAAAATTACATACAAAAAAGCTCACTGACAATTTTTCATATTTTACCCCGATTTTTAGCTTTAAATTTTTAGAAAATAATTTTTCATTTGATTACCCGAAAAAATATTATCGCGACGAATCAAAATTCTATCAGAACGATGAGAGATACGATAAAGTTGATGAAAATTTTTTTTATAGGAAAATAAATTTTCTATCATAAAGATTTTATACAAATTTTTTGTATGCCCAATATTTCACCTGTAATTTACATTTAAATTTTAACAAATGTTTGTTATATAATACACTGAGCGAAAAAAATGTATATTTCCAATAAGAAATGCTTAATTGAAGTATTATTTTTCTTGAATAGTGACAAGGAAATATTTTCTTGTTCATAATGAAAATTTACACCTGTACACTGAGCAGGAAAATCAAGGTTAAACAACAAATAATTTCTTAAAATGATTTTGAACAATCTAATGCAATTATTTATTTAAATATTTTTTTATTTTAAAAAAATAATTTCTTGCTATATGTCTATTTTTATTAAAAAAAAAATATATTTTATTGATGATCATCAAGCACATAAAGCCTTGAAACAAGAAATTATTTCTTGTCAAAAGTATTTTTTTCGCCGTGTGTAAAAAATTTATGAGTAAACTGATAAGTTGTTAATGAAAATAAGAAGTATTATTGTTTAGGTTAATAATAAATTTTCATTCTGACGATTTTGAATCAAGTGAATATTTTTACTTGAATTCATTTTTTTTTATCAGTATATATAACACTGTACTTAGTGTGACTCACATCTTTGATATTTGAAACTTTTACACCAGATTATTTACATTATACCGGGAACTATTAATTTTTTATAGTGTAATTTTAAACGAATTTTGAAGTGTTTTACGAACATAAGGGTTGATAAGGGAATAGTTTGTAGATTTGAGAGATTAATAGTCTAATCTAGAAAAATTCAATTTTTACCATGGTCATACGAATAAGAAATTTTTTTTTCCATAGACAATATAAATATATGGTTTTATATATGATAAGAATATATTTTTCGTACGTGATAAAAATATAGTTTTCGTATATGAAAACAATATCTATTTTCATATATCATAAAAATATATTTTTTGTATATGATTGATATATATATTTTATACATGGTAAACATACACGGACTCGTATATGATGAGTATTATATTGTTTAATATAAAAAAAATATATCAGAAAATATAGTTAAATTCGCCACATATATTTTCTGATAATTATCATATATTTTTACATATATTTTGACCATATATGTTATTTTCATAGGGGGGTGCTCTTACCGTATATCTGGTTTTCAAATTCTGTTGAAAAAATTTTAAATGTACGTAAAGGTCTGGACAATGAGGCGACGTCTACAACTGTCTAATTACTATAGACTGCAGCTGACGTTTTATCATTTACCTGACGTCAAAACTTAAAGTATATGATAAAACTCGAAGCCTATTGTCTAAGTACGAATTAACAGCTCTGGCGCCAAAACAGATCATTTAATGATAATTTTGTTAGTACATTTAAATTTGGTACTCTTGGTTCAGTCCATAATAATTACTTTAAAATATTTATATTTCAATACTCGGAAACAATTTTCATTGTTTATATTTTATAATTCTGTAGAAAATGTCTTGGATGATAATTAAATATCAATGAAACATAATAATAGATAACTTTAATATTTTTATCATCAGGTTCAATGCTCGAAGCGCTCGAAAATATATTCACGGTGATGTTTTCAAGCTCTTTCAGTTTTGGAAATGCAAGCATGAGTATATATATTTTTTTAAATGTATTATTGCATTTATGCTTATAATAGATATTGTTTATTATTTACTATTAATTTATTTATATAAATTATGGACATAGATTGTGTCCATCAGAAACTGGGTAGGGTAAGAGCACCAGTACCCAGCCCGAAACCAGTAGCCAGACACCTCATGTTAAATTATATCTATATTTTGAGCCAATGTTAATATATATGACCACCTGGCTACTGCCCCGTATGAAAAAGCAATATATGGTTAAAATATATAAAATCATATATGTTTGCAACAGAACAATATATGATATATTATATTGTATATTATAAAAAATCATATAGAGATTTTCGCTGATTTAATATAAAATTATATACAGTAGTAAATATATGTATTCCATATATGTAACTTATATTTTTTTTATATTAAGCTACCCCTATGAAAATAACATATATGGTCAAAATATATGTAAAAATATATGATAATTATCAGAAAATATATGTGGCGAATTTAACTATATTTTCTGATATATTTTTTTTATATTAAAAAATATAATACTCATCATATACGAGTCCGTATATGTTTACCATGTATAAAATATATATATCAATCATATACAAAAAATATATTTTTATGATATATGAAAATAGATATTGTTTTCATATACGAAAACTATATTTTTATCACGTACGAAAAATATATTCTTATCATATATAAAAACATATATTTATATTGTCTATGGAAAAAAAAATTTCTTATTCGTATGACCATGGTAAAAATTGAATTTTTCTAGATTAGACTATTAATCTCTCAAATCTACAAACTATTCCCTTATCAACCCTTATGTTCGTAAAACACTTCAAAATTCGTTTAAAATTACACTATAAAAAATTAATAGTTCCCGGTATAATGTAAATAATCTGGTGTAAAAGTTTCAAATATCAAAGATGTGAGTCACACTAAGTACAGTGTTATATATACTGATAAAAAAAAATGAATTCAAGTAAAAATATTCACTTGATTCAAAATCGTCAGAATGAAAATTTATTATTAACCTAAACAATAATACTTCTTATTTTCATTAACAACTTATCAGTTTACTCATAAATTTTTTACACACGGCGAAAAAAATACTTTTGACAAGAAATAATTTCTTGTTTCAAGGCTTTATGTGCTTGATGATCATCAATAAAATATATTTTTTTTTTAATAAAAATAGACATATAGCAAGAAATTATTTTTTTAAAATAAAAAAATATTTAAATAAATAATTGCATTAGATTGTTCAAAATCATTTTAAGAAATTATTTGTTGTTTAACCTTGATTTTCCTGCTCAGTGTACAGGTGTAAATTTTCATTATGAACAAGAAAATATTTCCTTGTCACTATTCAAGAAAAATAATACTTCAATTAAGCATTTCTTATTGGAAATATACATTTTTTTCGCTCAGTGTATTATATAACAAACATTTGTTAAAATTTAAATGTAAATTACAGGTGAAATATTGGGCATACAAAAAATTTGTATAAAATCTTTATGATAGAAAATTTATTTTCCTATAAAAAAAATTTTCATCAACTTTATCGTATCTCTCATCGTTCTGATAGAATTTTGATTCGTCGCGATAATATTTTTTCGGGTAATCAAATGAAAAATTATTTTCTAAAAATTTAAAGCTAAAAATCGGGGTAAAATATGAAAAATTGTCAGTGAGCTTTTTTGTATGTAATTTTAATTTTCCTATAAAAAAATTTCTTATCAAATTTATCGTATCAGTCATCTTTTTAATAGAATTTTGATTCAAGTTTTAATAAAATTTTTTTTTGGAGTTATCAAATATAAAAAAAAAAAAAGATTCTCCAAGAGCTTATGATTGTGGGTAAAAATGAAAAATTTGATAAAATTATAGGTTATTATTTTAGTAGGACATTAAAATTTCTATGAAAATGATCCTTTCATTAATCTCATCATATCTCTCATTTTTTAAACAGAATATTTATTTATACCAAACCCAGAAAATTTATCACCGTTATTTTATATCGATTTGATTAATGATTACTATAACTTTTTGAAGCTCAAAACCACCCTTGGACCCACCCTCTAGAACTTGTAAAATTCTGTTTAGTATAAAATCTAGGGAGATACTTTTATTTTATTAGATTTGAATGATTTATATTTCTTTTCTTCACATATCAATTCTATTTCACTTGGATTGTATTCTTCATGAGTAATAATTATTGTTTAATTTATTTTCCATGCAATTTGCAATACTTCTTTTATAAAATTAATAATAGTTAAATATTATGTTTCTTAAAGAATTATCATGAAGTTGAGTCACTTAACCAAGATGTTAATGAATATGCCGATCCTACTTGCATTAACCAAAAATAATGCTTATCAAATAATGATAATGATCATAGTTCTGTATTCAAACAAGCCAAGCTACCTAAATGTCATCTTGTCAATAATCTTCTCGTCTTGGCTATCAAATGGCGACGTAATATCACTTATACAGTTGCACAAGATATTGTCGACTTACTTAATATTTCTACTATGTTTGCGTTGCATGTAGAAATTATTTAGGTAGTGAAAATAATTGTCCAAGTAGTTGTAATGAGTATTCATACGAATTTGATTCCAAGTCTAATGAAGGCTCATTTTTACACTTGCCATTAATCGACCAATTGCGTGAAGTATTTGAAACATCTGATGCTCATTATTTGTATTCCGTCAATCGAAAGAAGGCATGCAAATATGCTATTGAAGTTATTTACGACGGTAAAATGTACAAAAAACAAGTGACTCACGATGATATGATTTCGATCAATTACAGCATAGATGGAGCACCTATTTTTGACAGTTCCAATACTTCAATCTACCCCATACTTTGTACAATCAATGAATTAAATCCATTTGAACGAAGGAACCATATCATGCTTTCTTCTATCTGGTTCGGGTCTGGTAAGCCAAAAAGTATGAATGGATACTTAAGGCCGTTTACGAATGAAGCTAAAAAACTTCTAAGTGAAGGCTTTACTTATTCATACAAAGGACAAACATATCACAAACGTGTTGTAACCTTGATGGGTGTTTGTGATTCTGTCGCTCGCCCATTTGTGCAAGGGGTAAAGCAGTTAAATGGCAAGTATGGATGCGGTTTATGTTTACATCCAGGCATAACAGTAAGTAAAGGCAGAGGATTTACAACAGTTTATCAAGTAATCGATGGAAATTTTTTCGATGAGGGATTAAGAACCCATGACCAAACCTTAATGCATGCTAAAAAAAAAAAAAAACAAGACGATAGAAAAGGAATCAAAAAAATATCTGTTTTATGTGAACTTCAAAACTATGATATCATTCATAATTTGGATGCTGAGTGGATGCATTGTGTTGGATTGGGAGTGTGTCGTCAATTCGCAGACCTATGGTTTACTCCATCTTATAAGGGCGAAAAATTTTATATCGGAGGAGCTCTTGAATTGGTAGATTCGTTTATTACGTCGTTTCTTCCAACCTCTTATTTTTCACGGACACCACGGCCTTTGAAAGATCGTCATCACATGAAAGCCCATGAGTGGGTAGTTTTTCTCTTAGCATATAGTCTGCCTGTGCTTGAAATGTATTTCTCAAAAGAATATGTTAATCACTGGGCATTGTTAGTGGATGGGAAAGCAATTCATGTCAAACGATCGATACTGAAGTCAGAATTAGTTTATGCCAATAAATGCTTGAATAATTTTATTCTATGAGTTCAAGAGCTGAATGGTGAAAAATTCGTCAGCTTTAATGTTCATTTGTTAGCCCATTTGGTCAGTAGCGTTGAAAATTGGGGCCCACTCTGGACACATAGTGCCTTTATATAAAAAGATTTTAACCAGACATTAGAAAATTACGTAAAAAGTCGTAATGGGGTAATTACTCAAATTTGTGACTCATTTAGATTGAAATGTGTCATCGATCGATTATTTAATCTTTGTAAAAACGATTTAGACTTTCAACAAAAAAAATATCTAGATCGTTTGATGAATCGTAAACCAGCGAAAGATCAGAAAGTTGACAAATGTATAATAATTGGGCAAAAAATGTTAATAAATACATTACCTGTGGACCAACATTTAGCGTTAAAAAGCTTGAATATAACAATAGATCTAAATACACTAATATTTACTTACAATAGATGTTTGGTTAATCAAGAAATTAAACAAGTGTGAAATATAAACGCGAAAACAAAAGAGTAAATTTTAATGTTATATTGCAAAATGGTAAAATTTTGGAAATTCAAAGTTTCATAAACTTAAAAACAAAACTTCAAGAAGACAATTATTTAATTGGCTATTATTATACCATCAAAAATGAGTCTTTGATACGTAATAAGAGACTAAACCATTTTATCATTTTAGACGAAAAAATTCCAATTGTAGCAGCTGTAAATGTTAAGGTGATAAAAAAAAAAAAGTTATGATATTTGAAATGACAAAATTAAAGTCATTTGTGGCTTATGTACATATGTGTGAGTCAGAATTGTTAACATAATACTTAGAAATATAATTTTATACAAACAGTTACTAAATTTAATATTTATTATTATTACTTTTATAATTTTTTTGTATTTGTAAAATACAAATGTCTTCTAATGAAAATGATAAAAAAGTCCTCAAAATTAACTCAATTGATTTTATTTGTTGAATGAAAAATTTTTATCAAAATGCCTGTTAGTCATATTATTTTATTAATTCACTTATAACTACTGATGTACATATATATTTTTTTTTATTTGTGTAATGATTGAGTTGTGATACGAAAAAATGGATTAAAGACTTTGTTAACTTATTTACATTTATTTTTTAAAACTACAATTTAAATAAGTTGGTCCAATTTATAGCTGATAAAAAAAATTGCACATTTACTTAGAGCATTTTTTGTACATTACTCTTAGGAAAATAAATAATAAAATTAAAAAATAAACCGTAGTCAGTGAAAGAAGAAAACTTCAATTAGCTCTGGTGGTTTAACTATTATCATCTTTTATCACAGGGCTTAAAATTGTAGTTTTCAACGGTTATTATTTTGATGATAATATTTATAAACGATAGTTTTCAATTATAAGTAACAGATCATATAATAAACGATACAAACTTTGGATCATAAACTGTACCAAATTAATGTTACCTATTTTTATGTGTGATAATAAAAATTATAAACTTTTATAAATATCAAGGATTATAAATTTTACCATCCAGGTAGTGAAATCTTTTATTTATATTATAAATATAATAATATGAATAATATACGCTCTCATCGTTACCAGTTGATATATTTTTACGGCTATTGTTCTCTTTTTTTACAATATATAGCACAAATGAGTATAATAAAATTTATAATATATGAAAATATCCACATTTAGCGCATAAGATGTTGCTATGAGGTATAACTTTTTAGGTACTGAGCCCAATAATTCGATTAAAGTCGCAATCGAAGGAGAATCATTCATTTATATGGCGTATCTAAAGCTATTTTAACTCAAAATTCACTACTCTCTTGGAATGAATCAGTGAAAAGTACACTCAGAAAATTAAGTAATTGTGTTTATTATCCTAAATTTTTAATTTCAATCATCTAAAATGATTCGAAAGTTTTTAAATGCAAAGATAGTTAGTGTTATAATTTTTTTTTAATAGAGTTAATAATATCAGGATGGTAAAAATTACCATCAGGATGATAACAGTTACTATCAGGGATTGAAATTAATTTTATTATAATCTAGATGATTTAAACAATCATTTAGATAATATTCACTACTATCGGATTGATAGTAAAAATTTTACCATCACTAGATGATAATTCCTATCATTTAATTTTCTGAGTGTAGTCCAATCAGTGAATATTCACTGATTTGCAGTACTTTTTACTGATTCATTATAAGAGGGTGGATTTTTTATAATTTAATTTGGAAATTTGAATATCAACAACTTAATAGTTCGTTCATATAAATACACAGTAAAAATTATCGCGCTCTCGCACGATTCGATGCATAGTTGGCGCGAGACACGACCGTGTCTTTTGATTTTACTATATATGGTAAACATATACTTTATAATATATAACAAAAATATATTTTACTATATACGGTTAAAATATATTTTGTAATATATAACAGAAATATATTTAACTATATATGGTTGAAATATATTTTATAATATATAACAGAACTATATTTTACTATATATGGTTGAAATATATTTTATAATATAAAACAGAAATATATTTTTTCATTATATTTAAAACATATATGTTATTTTCATACGGGTAGAAATGAAAATTACAAACTAAAATGCAAGGTTTTTATTATGTAACATACCATAGTACGAAAAATATATGGAGTACCATATATTTTGCAATATACTGGAAAACTTATATAAACCGTATAAATCATACTGTATATTAATAAATATACTACTTTCAATACAATATATCAATATATAATAAAATATACCAAGATATATATGCTAAACATACATAAAAAAAGTTATATTGATATAAAAGTTATATAATTAATATATTGTAGCAATATATTTTTTTTCAATATATTATCATATATTAATACGGCAAAAATATAAATATTATTTTATATATTGTGCAATATATCACATTATAATATTCATATATTTTAAAGTATATTTTTTCCACATATAAAGTTTTTTCATGTCGGGATACGGTATTGTTACCATAAGTATACATATTGTTGTGGTAAAACGTTCGACGAGTGCATGTAAAATGAATATACAATAGCATTTCATTACGATACTAAATTTTGTAATTTTACTATACTTTCGTTTAATAAAGATATCATAAATTTACAAAGAACTTTAATAGCTTATATAAATTGTTATATTAATATATATGGAGAGTTTATATATATATTTAAATAGTATGAGAAAGTAAATAAATAATATTGACTGATAATAGAAATTGTAATTATGAATATTAAGAATTCTATATAACAATGGGAAAAGTACTGAGGAATAAAAATACATATCAATTATATTATACTTGACAAATTACAAATAATACTTTAATTATTTTATATTTAATTACACAAATTACACATTACAAATTCAATAATCTATTAACATAATGTTCATATTAACTACATGTCTTCAATTATAATTAAAATAGTTATAAAAAAATAAAATAAATTATAAAAAAAATGACAATACATGTGTTCTTATAATAAATACATAAATTATAATCCCCTCGCATTTCATTACATATTCAAAAATAATCGTGAAATCTTTACTACCCGAAATTCAAATTAAAATGTATCACCAAATAAACAAAGATATGTTTTCCTCGCTATTTGTTTTTTTTTACTGGCGTTTCTTTTTCTTTTAATTTTTTTTCCTGAAAGAATTAATATTATAATTAATATCAACTATTTATTGCTATCAACAATTCAAATATCTGTTATCAACAGAGAAAATGCAAAAGTGTACATTGTTATAATTTTAAAAATACTACTTACCACCTCAGCTGGACTACATGGCGCCGAATACAAATGTGATAGCTATTAAATGAAAGTTAGATTTTAATAACTAAATGTATATAATAAAATTTACAATATTTAACAAGATATTTTAAATTCTTACTTACATCTTCATTTCTCTGTGGTGGTGTAGCCTCAGCTCTTAACACAAATGGTTTCAATGATGTATGTTCTGATTGCTAATACAGAGTTTAAAAAAAAAAATTATTCATAAATATAAAAATATATCTATTGAATATATGAAATAAATAATTCACTAAGTATATTACAATATATTACAATATATTACAAAACACTTACGAATATGAATCCTGACGGCATGTCTTTCTTGTTTGATGACATGTTGCTAATTAAAGTCGAAGACTTAACAGCAACTTATTTAAGCTTTTAATGTTTCCCAAGGAAACGCCATTTAACTTGAAAATCAAAATCTATTGGCTGATACAAAGTTTTCACCAGCTGAGCACCCGAATATTTAAATTCATTGGTCAGATTTCCATAATTGAAAATTCTCAAGCGCATTGAATGAAAGAAAATATAATAAATGTAATAAATAAAATAATATGAAAACGTTGAATAAATTGTTTATAGAAATAAATATAGTTATAAAGGACTTTTTTGCCGTCCGGCCGGAAAAAGGCAACTTTCCGGCCGTTGTCCTGAACGAAGTTGTCACTTTCCGGCTTCGTCGAACGAAAAATAATATACGCACCTTAGCAAAAAAGAACAGGCCATTCGGCGGCTAAAAAGGAAGTTGATTTCTCATTATTTAATTATTTCAACCTTTCAAATAAACATTAATTACAAAATAAATTTTATTTTGACATTGTCAAACATTCTCAAGACTATAGAACAAAAAAAAATTGTCAAAATTTTTCAAGTTAAATGCCAAATATTGAAGTTGAAAAGAATTAAATTATCTACAGAAAAGTATTCTGTGCTTTTTTACTATATTATTAATGATCAATTCAAAATTTGATAAATAATTCGAGTGTATAGTTTAATTATGAAATATTTTAGTGTCCTACTTGAAATCAGATCCGATAGTTTAAATAAAAAACCTAATAGAATATTAAACGTCCAATAATTATATGGAATCCAATCATCTCAATATAGAATCAAATAAATTAAGTTTGAAGTTTAATTGTTAAAAAGTATTCTTTGGTTTTTATGATAAGATTGATGGTTCATCTAAAATTACATGTAATGTTCTGAGTTTTAAAATAAGATCACATATGGAATACATTAAAGGATCGATTGACTTCGAAATCAAAAGATACTTTATAAATACGAAAATTCCTAATCAATCGTTGAGCTTTTGAGTTAGAAAGGGCATTGATAGCATTAAGATATGTAGAATATATATTTACAATAATAAACAAAAAAAAAACTGAAAGCTTATAATCGAAATTGATTATATTTATCCATAGAAACTTCATCGGTCCATTTAGCCAGTTGATGGTTCTACAAGGTAAAAACTCAGAGAAAGAAGCCATTAGAAGTATTATATACCTAACGGCGATATTAAAGTCAAGAAATCATCAATCATTTTGGAATAAGATGAAATTATAGCATCAATAAATTATAAAATTTGAAAATATAAACTAATTGTTTGGGGGAAAATTGTAAATGGTTGAATTGTAATTTATTAAAATGCAGTATTTGTAAAAAAATTAAACACAAGATTCGATTTCTCTTATAGTAACCCTAGAATTCATTGAAATAATAATTAAAATTTATTTATTAGTAGAATTAATTATTAATCATACATCAAAATTTATTTAACCACAGTTTTAATACAGAATTTCTCCGGTTTATTATGATTTCGATGTAGCTACACACGTAGCAAACAATACTTCTGATTCCATGAACCCATGTTCGAATCCCTCGAAAATTATATAATAATCTATACTAATATATAAATCGATAGGCTCTGTCTGTACATGGTGTTTTTATTTCGAATTATGCGTCAAAATATCATTTTTATGACCTACTCATACTGTATTTACCCTTTTTGGAATTTTTGTCTGTCTGTTTGTACCTTTATAACTGATTAACCACTCATCTGATTGAGATGAAATTTTTTATACATATACAAGATGCTGTCACTTAGAATATAGGCTACTTTTTAAATTAATTATAAATCAGAATTCGGATATATAAATTATTTTTCTAAAAGTACAATAGAAAAACAGTTAAATTACAGCCATCAATTGTTTTTATTCCATTAGCGTCAATTGTTTCTATATAACGCATATCAATTGTTTTTTATGTTTTTTTTCATAGATTAGATTTTGTTTCATTTATCAATTGTTTCTGTCAATTAAATTGATAGGTTATCCCAATGCCTTATTGAAGAACTAACTAACTTTAGTAAACAGTCAAAATAAGAGTGTCTCATCTGACTTAAAAGTAACTAAGTAAGAATGTAAATCGATTTAATTTATTCCTTGAATTTTTTTAATTTTTTGTATGATATATAGGATTAAAAAGACAAAATAACATATCTTACACAATATGTAAAATAAATGAAGATCATAACCTATAAATAATCATTTATATTATTTATCACCCGTTTTTGTGTACCTTTACATATATATAAATCTATAGGCTCTGTCTGTACATGGCGTTTTTATTTCGAATTATGCGTCAAATATCATTTTTATGACCTACTCATACATTATCTACCCTTTTTGGAATTTTCGTCTGTCTGTCTCTCTGTCGGTTTGTACCTTTATAACTAATCAACCACTTATCTGATTGAGATGAAATTTTTTATACATATACAAGATGCTGTCACTTACAATATAGGCTACTTTTTAAATCAATTATAACTCAGGATTCGGGTATTTAAATTATTTGTCTAAAAGTATAAGAAAAAAACAGTTAAATTACAGCCATCAATTGTTTTGATTCCATTAGCGTTAATTGTTTTTTATATTTTTTTTATAGATTAGAGTTTGTTTCATTTATCAATTGTTTCTGTCAACTGAATCGTATATTACAGTTTATTGAACAGTCAAAATAAAAGAGTCTAATCTGACTTATTTGTAACTAAATAAGAATGTAAACCTATTCAATATAGTATCTCTGGAACTATAAGGCTTACGGATTTAAAATTCAGCGTGAACGTTTGATATGTAATATAGGTATTCTTCATAAGGGCGTTAATAAAATTTACTCCTAACAGGGTTTGCGTGGGCTTCAAGCGTTAATATGCTTCCGTTTTTCAAATACATACGTTACAGTGTTGAAATTCGGCATGAACGTTTATTATGTCATTTAGGGATCCCTCATGAAACGACTTTAATAAAATCAACTCCAAAGGGGGTTCGCGGGGGCGTCAAACGATGATATACTCCTGTTTTTTGAGTATAGGTGTAACTGACTCAAAATTCGGCCTGAACGTTTATTATGTCATGCAAGTATACCCCACTAAATGGCTATGATAAAATCGGCTTCCAAAAGGAGATGCGGGGGCATCAAACGTTAAGATACTTCCCTTTTTAAAATATATGTGTTACAAAGTTGAAATTCAGAGTGAGCGTTTATTATGTCATGTAGGTATCCCTTATAAAACTGCTTCGAAAAACTTTACTCCTAAGGGGGTTTGCGTCAAGCGTTAATATGCTTCCGTTATGCAAATACATACGTTACAGAGTTGAAATTCAGCGTGAACGTTTATTATGTCATGTAGGTGCCCCTCATGAAACGGCTTTAATAAAATCAACTCCTAAGGGGGTTCGCGGGGCGTTCAAGGTTAATATGCTTCCGTTCATTGAATATATATGGTACATAGTTTAAATTCGGCATGAACATTAACTTTGTCATGTACACAGAAAAAAAAATTCTCGACTGAAGATAAATATTCTTGATTCAAGAAAATTTTTTTAGAAACCTAAATTTTCTCAGATAAAGTAGAAATTTTCTCCGACCAAGGCAAATTTTTTTTAATCAAGACAAATTCTCTTGGCTCAAGAAAATCTTGATTTGATTCCCGAAAACATTTGGCTTCCAAAATATTTTCTTAATTCAAGATAACTTTTCTTTCTGTGTAAGTATCTCTCACAAACCGGATTTAATAGATTCAACTTCTAAAGGAGTTTACGAGAGTGTCAAACGTTAGTGTATTCCCGTTTTTTAAATATATGTGTTACAGAGTTTAAATTAAGTATGACGATTAATTGTATCGTCTACTTATGTACTATACTGAAAAAAAAATCTGGGCGTCGGTTGACCCTGTGGGCCAGCCCCAAAACTTCCCGCTGTTTTCGAGCTCAAGGAGCTTGAAAACATTCCTCTGAATATATTTTCAAGCTCTTCTAGATCGAAAATGCTATTACCTGCTATTATTTTTTATGAGCTTTTCAAGCTCTAACAAATTACGTTTTATGCTAGAGTTTGAAAAGTTAAGAATCGAAAATCATTAATGAAGAAGCTGCTTTTAAATTTTTATTATCGATTATGTTCTCTGAAATAAATGTATTGAGGCAGAAATCAATGTCAGTGATCGAAATCAAGATTTGAATGAGTTTTGACTTAGGTCAGAGCAATGATATATGGAATATCCGAGAAAAACATTAAAGACTGGGTTTTTTCAATTTTTTGCTGACAGTATGTTTAAAACTAAGGAACAAGTTACATGACATTATCTGATGATCGAAAGAGACTATAAAGAGAAAGAGTTGGTATGATATCAGACACATTTTAGCACATTATATTTTGATTTATCCGGAAAAAATAACATAAAATGTTATTTTTTTAACTCTTCAGCGCCGATATCTTTTGAACTAATCAACCTATTTTGACGTTTGGGGCGGTAATCGGCGCGTTTTATTGAATTCTAGAGCTGATTAAATTTTGAAATTGATCGGATGAGTCACTTCAGAGATGATCGAAAAAAACCGTTTTTTACCATTTCTTTCGCCAACGATATCTCTCGAACAAATTAACCGATTGAGATGGTTGAGGTGGCATTCGACGCGGCTTATAAAGTTCTAGAGCTGATTAGATTTTGAAGTCGATCGTTCGAGTCGTTTCTGAGAAATCACTAAAAAACTAAAAAAAAAATTTTTTTTTTTCGTAATTCGCCAATATTTTCGAGTCTGCTTGATCAAATGATCTGAAATTATCAGGAAAGTTGAGGGCCAACAAGCTCTTTCGATTGCTACCTCAACCATCCGAATCGATTCATTACTTAAAAAGTTACAAAGAGTTTACACACACACACACACACACACACACACACACACACACACACACACACACACACACACACACATGCATACACTCGGACATCATTCTGAAAATAGTCAGAATAGCTTCCTAGGACCTCAAAACGTCGACATCTGATGAAAACTCGACTTTCGAAAATCGGGGTGAAAACAATAACTTCCCAATTTTCCGAATATCGTCGATTTTCTTAGCGGGAAGTTAAAAAATATATATGTACATCAGAAGTTATAAGTGAATTAATAAAATAATATGACTAACAGGCATTTTGATAAAAATTTTTTATTCAACAAATAAAATCAATTGAGTTAATTTTGAGGACTTTTTTATCATTTTCATTAGAAGACATTTGTATTTTACAAATTCAAAAAAATTATAAAAGTAATAATAATAAATATTAAATTTAGTAAATGTTTGTATGAAATTATATTTCTAAGTATTATGTTAACAATTCTGACTCACACATATGTACATAAGCCACAAATGACTTTAATTTTGTCATTTCAAATATCATAACTTTTTTTTTTTTATCATCTTAACATTTACAGCTGCTACAATTGGAATTTTTTCGTCTAAAATGATAAAATGGTTTAGTCTCTTATTACGTATCAAAGACTCATTTTTGATGGTATAATAATAGCCAATTAAATAATTGTTAAAATAGAATTGATATGTGAAGAAAAGAAATAGAAATTATTCAAATCTAATAAAATAAAAGTATCTCCCTAGATTTTATACTAAACAGAATTTTACAAGTTCTAGAGGGTGGGTCCAAGGGTGGTTTTGAGCTCCGAAAAGTTATAGTAATCATTAATCAAAACGATATAAAATAACGGTGATAAATTTTCTGGGTTTGGTATAAATAAATATTCTGTTTAAAAAATGAGAGATATGATCATCATGACAATTATAAGCTCTTGGAGAATCTTTTTTTTTTATATTTGATAACTCCAAAAAAAAATTTTATTAAAACTTGAATCAAAATTCTATTAAGAAGATGACTGATACGATAAATTTGATAAGAAATTTTTTTATAGGAAAATTAAAATTACATACAGTAAAGCTCACTGACAATTTTTCATATTTTACCCCGATTTTTAGCTTTAAATTTTTAGAAAATAATTTTTCATTTGATAAAACAAATAGTCTTCTGATCGATTTTAAGAGCTTGACTTTAAAATAAAAATAACTAGAAAACAATGCGGAATTCGGAAAAACTTAATTCAAATTAACTTCTAGGGACTAAAATTGTCTACAAAAAAGGTTTCATGATATTTTGTAATAGGTCTGATAGTTTCGCCGAAAAAGTAAGATAATCTCAAAATTTAATATGAATTTGACTTCAACCTCAAATAACTTTTGAACAAATAGATTCCTCAAAAAATGATAAGAATCTTTTTTTGTAGAGCATTTAATTCCCTAGAAAAATAGGCCTGCCAATTATTCCTATGACGCATCGTTAGCTACTTGTAAAAATCAGAAGACGTAAAAAAAATTTTTTCCATTATTCTTACGGAAAATAGAAAAGTGCGATGAGGAAGCTCTTAAAGTTAATATTAAGAGCTCTAATTTTCACAGGCGTCTTTTTTTTATCTAAATGAAACTTTTGAATCTGTTTCCGAGAAAAAAAAAAAAATTTGTTATTTTTTGGATCACCCTAATACATGCATACACCGAATAAAATATATGCTTCAATATAACAAAGAAAATGTATGGTGCCATATATAATATAAATTATATGCTACCATATATTTCATTTCATAAAAAAATTTTATATTTTTTGAATATAAAAGGAAATATACAATGTATTATAAGGTAAATGTAAATGTATATATGTATATAGCTTAATATAAAAAAAATATAAGTTACATATATGGAATACATATATTTACTACTGTATATAATTTTATATTAAATCAGCGAAAATCTCTATATGATTTTTTATAATATACAATATAATATATCATATATTGTTCTGTTGCAAACATATATGATTTTATATATTTTAACCATATATTGCTTTTTCATACGGGGCAGTAGCCAGGTGGTCATATATATTAACATTGGCTCAAAATATAGATATAATTTAACATGAGGTGTCTGGCTACTGGTTTCGGGCTGGGTACTGGTGCTCTTACCCTACCCAGTTTCTGATGGACACAATCTATGTCCATAATTTATATAAATAAATTAATAGTAAATAATAAACAATATCTATTATAAGCATAAATGCAATAATACATTTAAAAAAATATATATACTCATGCTTGCATTTCCAAAACTGAAAGAGCTTGAAAACATCACCGTGAATATATTTTCGAGCGCTTCGAGCATTGAACCTGATGATAAAAATATTAAAGTTATCTATTATTATGTTTCATTGATATTTAATTATCATCCAAGACATTTTCTACAGAATTATAAAATATAAACAATGAAAATTGTTTCCGAGTATTGAAATATAAATATTTTAAAGTAATTATTATGGACTGAACCAAGAGTACCAAATTTAAATGTACTAACAAAATTATCATTAAATGATCTGTTTTGGCGCCAGAGCTGTTAATTCGTACTTAGACAATAGGCTTCGAGTTTTATCATATACTTTAAGTTTTGACGTCAGGTAAATGATAAAACGTCAGCTGCAGTCTATAGTAATTAGACAGTTGTAGACGTCGCCTCATTGTCCAGACCTTTACGTACATTTAAAATTTTTTCAACAGAATTTGAAAACCAGATATACGGTAAGAGCACCCCCCTATGAAAATAACATATATGGTCAAAATATATGTAAAAATATATGATAATTATCAGAAAATATATGTGGCGAATTTAACTATATTTTCTGATATATTTTTTTTATATTAAAAAATATAATACTCATCATATACGAGTCCGTGTATGTTTACCATGTATAAAATATATATATCAATCATATACAAAAAATATATTTTTATGATATATGAAAATAGATATTGTTTTCATATACGAAAACTATATTTTTATCACGTACGAAAAATATATTCTTATCATATATAAAAACATATATTTATATTGTCTATGGAAAAAAAAATTTCTTATTCGTATGACCATGGTAAAAATTGAATTTTTCTAGATTAGACTATTAATCTCTCAAATCTACAAACTATTCCCTTATCAACCCTTATGTTCGTAAAACACTTCAAAATTCGTTTAAAATTACACTATAAAAAATTAATAGTTCCCGGTATAATGTAAATAATCTGGTGTAAAAGTTTCAAATATCAAAGATGTGAGTCACACTAAGTACAGTGTTATATATACTGATAAAAAAAAATGAATTCAAGTAAAAATATTCACTTGATTCAAAATCGTCAGAATGAAAATTTATTATTAACCTAAACAATAATACTTCTTATTTTCATTAACAACTTATCAGTTTACTCATAAATTTTTTACACACGGCGAAAAAAATACTTTTGACAAGAAATAATTTCTTGTTTCAAGGCTTTATGTGCTTGATGATCATCAATAAAATATATTTTTTTTTTAATAAAAATAGACATATAGCAAGAAATTATTTTTTTAAAATAAAAAAATATTTAAATAAATAATTGCATTAGATTGTTCAAAATCATTTTAAGAAATTATTTGTTGTTTAACCTTGATTTTCCTGCTCAGTGTACAGGTGTAAATTTTCATTATGAACAAGAAAATATTTCCTTGTCACTATTCAAGAAAAATAATACTTCAATTAAGCATTTCTTATTGGAAATATACATTTTTTTCTCTCAGTGTATTATATAACAAACATTTGTTAAAATTTAAATGTAAATTACAGGTGAAATATTGGGCATACAAAAAATTTGTATAAAATCTTTATGATAGAAAATTTATTTTCCTATAAAAAAAATTTTCATCAACTTTATCGTATCTCTCATCGTTCTGATAGAATTTTGATTCGTCGCGATAATATTTTTTCGGGTAATCAAATGAAAAATTATTTTCTAAAAATTTAAAGCTAAAAATCGGGGTAAAATATGAAAAATTGTCAGTGAGCTTTTTTGTATGTAATTTTAATTTTCCTATAAAAAAATTTCTTATCAAATTTATCGTATCAGTCATCTTTTTAATAGAATTTTGATTCAAGTTTTAATAAAATTTTTTTTTGGAGTTATCAAATATAAAAAAAAAAAAAGATTCTCCAAGAGCTTATGATTGTGGGTAAAAATGAAAAATTTGATAAAATTATAGGTTATTATTTTAGTAGGACATTAAAATTTCTATGAAAATGATCCTTTCATTAATCTCATCATATCTCTCATTTTTTAAACAGAATATTTATTTATACCAAACCCAGAAAATTTATCACCGTTATTTTATATCGATTTGATTAATGATTACTATAACTTTTTGAAGCTCAAAACCACCCTTGGACCCACCCTCTAGAACTTGTAAAATTCTGTTTAGTATAAAATCTAGGGAGATACTTTTATTTTATTAGATTTGAATGATTTATATTTCTTTTCTTCACATATCAATTCTATTTCACTTGGATTGTATTCTTCATGAGTAATAATTATTGTTTAATTTATTTTCCATGCAATTTGCAATACTTCTTTTATAAAATTAATAATAGTTAAATATTATGTTTCTTAAAGAATTATCATGAAGTTGAGTCACTTAACCAAGATGTTAATGAATATGCCGATCCTACTTGCATTAACCAAAAATAATGCTTATCAAATAATGATAATGATCATAGTTCTGTATTCAAACAAGCCAAGCTACCTAAATGTCATCTTGTCAATAATCTTCTCGTCTTGGCTATCAAATGGCGACGTAATATCACTTATACAGTTGCACAAGATATTGTCGACTTACTTAATATTTCTACTATGTTTGCGTTGCATGTAGAAATTATTTAGGTAGTGAAAATAATTGTCCAAGTAGTTGTAATGAGTATTCATACGAATTTGATTCCAAGTCTAATGAAGGCTCATTTTTACACTTGCCATTAATCGACCAATTGCGTGAAGTATTTGAAACATCTGATGCTCATTATTTGTATTCCGTCAATCGAAAGAAGGCATGCAAATATGCTATTGAAGTTATTTACGACGGTAAAATGTACAAAAAACAAGTGACTCACGATGATATGATTTCGATCAATTACAGCATAGATGGAGCACCTATTTTTGACAGTTCCAATACTTCAATCTACCCCATACTTTGTACAATCAATGAATTAAATCCATTTGAACGAAGGAACCATATCATGCTTTCTTCTATCTGGTTCGGGTCTGGTAAGCCAAAAAGTATGAATGGATACTTAAGGCCGTTTACGAATGAAGCTAAAAAACTTCTAAGTGAAGGCTTTACTTATTCATACAAAGGACAAACATATCACAAACGTGTTGTAACCTTGATGGGTGTTTGTGATTCTGTCGCTCGCCCATTTGTGCAAGGGGTAAAGCAGTTAAATGGCAAGTATGGATGCGGTTTATGTTTACATCCAGGCATAACAGTAAGTAAAGGCAGAGGATTTACAACAGTTTATCAAGTAATCGATGGAAATTTTTTCGATGAGGGATTAAGAACCCATGACCAAACCTTAATGCATGCTAAAAAAAAAAAAAAACAAGACGATAGAAAAGGAATCAAAAAAATATCTGTTTTATGTGAACTTCAAAACTATGATATCATTCATAATTTGGATGCTGAGTGGATGCATTGTGTTGGATTGGGAGTGTGTCGTCAATTCGCAGACCTATGGTTTACTCCATCTTATAAGGGCGAAAAATTTTATATCGGAGGAGCTCTTGAATTGGTAGATTCGTTTATTACGTCGTTTCTTCCAACCTCTTATTTTTCACGGACACCACGGCCTTTGAAAGATCGTCATCACATGAAAGCCCATGAGTGGGTAGTTTTTCTCTTAGCATATAGTCTGCCTGTGCTTGAAATGTATTTCTCAAAAGAATATGTTAATCACTGGGCATTGTTAGTGGATGGGAAAGCAATTCATGTCAAACGATCGATACTGAAGTCAGAATTAGTTTATGCCAATAAATGCTTGAATAATTTTATTCTATGAGTTCAAGAGCTGAATGGTGAAAAATTCGTCAGCTTTAATGTTCATTTGTTAGCCCATTTGGTCAGTAGCGTTGAAAATTGGGGCCCACTCTGGACACATAGTGCCTTTATATAAAAAGATTTTAACCAGACATTAGAAAATTACGTAAAAAGTCGTAATGGGGTAATTACTCAAATTTGTGACTCATTTAGATTGAAATGTGTCATCGATCGATTATTTAATCTTTGTAAAAACGATTTAGACTTTCAACAAAAAAAATATCTAGATCGTTTGATGAATCGTAAACCAGCGAAAGATCAGAAAGTTGACAAATGTATAATAATTGGGCAAAAAATGTTAATAAATACATTACCTGTGGACCAACATTTAGCGTTAAAAAGCTTGAATATAACAATAGATCTAAATACACTAATATTTACTTACAATAGATGTTTGGTTAATCAAGAAATTAAACAAGTGTGAAATATAAACGCGAAAACAAAAGAGTAAATTTTAATGTTATATTGCAAAATGGTAAAATTTTGGAAATTCAAAGTTTCATAAACTTAAAAACAAAACTTCAAGAAGACAATTATTTAATTGGCTATTATTATACCATCAAAAATGAGTCTTTGATACGTAATAAGAGACTAAACCATTTTATCATTTTAGACGAAAAAATTCCAATTGTAGCAGCTGTAAATGTTAAGGTGATAAAAAAAAAAAAGTTATGATATTTGAAATGACAAAATTAAAGTCATTTGTGGCTTATGTACATATGTGTGAGTCAGAATTGTTAACATAATACTTAGAAATATAATTTTATACAAACAGTTACTAAATTTAATATTTATTATTATTACTTTTATAATTTTTTTGTATTTGTAAAATACAAATGTCTTCTAATGAAAATGATAAAAAAGTCCTCAAAATTAACTCAATTGATTTTATTTGTTGAATGAAAAATTTTTATCAAAATGCCTGTTAGTCATATTATTTTATTAATTCACTTATAACTACTGATGTACATATATATTTTTTTTTATTTGTGTAATGATTGAGTTGTGATACGAAAAAATGGATTAAAGACTTTGTTAACTTATTTACATTTATTTTTTAAAACTACAATTTAAATAAGTTGGTCCAATTTATAGCTGATAAAAAAAATTGCACATTTACTTAGAGCATTTTTTGTACATTACTCTTAGGAAAATAAATAATAAAATTAAAAAATAAACCGTAGTCAGTGAAAGAAGAAAACTTCAATTAGCTCTGGTGGTTTAACTATTATCATCTTTTATCACAGGGCTTAAAATTGTAGTTTTCAACGGTTATTATTTTGATGATAATATTTATAAACGATAGTTTTCAATTATAAGTAACAGATCATATAATAAACGATACAAACTTTGGATCATAAACTGTACCAAATTAATGTTACCTATTTTTATGTGTGATAATAAAAATTATAAACTTTTATAAATATCAAGGATTATAAATTTTACCATCCAGGTAGTGAAATCTTTTATTTATATTATAAATATAATAATATGAATAATATACGCTCTCATCGTTACCAGTTGATATATTTTTACGGCTATTGTTCTCTTTTTTTACAATATATAGCACAAATGAGTATAATAAAATTTATAATATATGAAAATATCCACATTTAGCGCATAAGATGTTGCTATGAGGTATAACTTTTTAGGTACTGAGCCCAATAATTCGATTAAAGTCGCAATCGAAGGAGAATCATTCATTTATATGGCGTATCTAAAGCTATTTTAACTCAAAATTCACTACTCTCTTGGAATGAATCAGTGAAAAGTACACTCAGAAAATTAAGTAATTGTGTTTATTATCCTAAATTTTTAATTTCAATCATCTAAAATGATTCGAAAGTTTTTAAATGCAAAGATAGTTAGTGTTATAATTTTTTTTTAATAGAGTTAATAATATCAGGATGGTAAAAATTACCATCAGGATGATAACAGTTACTATCAGGGATTGAAATTAATTTTATTATAATCTAGATGATTTAAACAATCATTTAGATAATATTCACTACTATCGGATTGATAGTAAAAATTTTACCATCACTAGATGATAATTCCTATCATTTAATTTTCTGAGTGTAGTCCAATCAGTGAATATTCACTGATTTGCAGTACTTTTTACTGATTCATTATAAGAGGGTGGATTTTTTATAATTTAATTTGGAAATTTGAATATCAACAACTTAATAGTTCGTTCATATAAATACACAGTAAAAATTATCGCGCTCTCGCACGATTCGATGCATAGTTGGCGCGAGACACGACCGTGTCTTTTGATTTTACTATATATGGTAAACATATACTTTATAATATATAACAAAAATATATTTTACTATATACGGTTAAAATATATTTTGTAATATATAACAGAAATATATTTAACTATATATGGTTGAAATATATTTTATAATATATAACAGAACTATATTTTACTATATATGGTTGAAATATATTTTATAATATAAAACAGAAATATATTTTTTCATTATATTTAAAACATATATGTTATTTTCATACGGGTAGAAATGAAAATTACAAACTAAAATGCAAGGTTTTTATTATGTAACATACCATAGTACGAAAAATATATGGAGTACCATATATTTTGCAATATACTGGAAAACTTATATAAACCGTATAAATCATACTGTATATTAATAAATATACTACTTTCAATACAATATATCAATATATAATAAAATATACCAAGATATATATGCTAAACATACATAAAAAAAGTTATATTGATATAAAAGTTATATAATTAATATATTGTAGCAATATATTTTTTTTCAATATATTATCATATATTAATACGGCAAAAATATAAATATTATTTTATATATTGTGCAATATATCACATTATAATATTCATATATTTTAAAGTATATTTTTTCCACATATAAAGTTTTTTCATGTCGGGATACGGTATTGTTACCATAAGTATACATATTGTTGTGGTAAAACGTTCGACGAGTGCATGTAAAATGAATATACAATAGCATTTCATTACGATACTAAATTTTGTAATTTTACTATACTTTCGTTTAATAAAGATATCATAAATTTACAAAGAACTTTAATAGCTTATATAAATTGTTATATTAATATATATGGAGAGTTTATATATATATTTAAATAGTATGAGAAAGTAAATAAATAATATTGACTGATAATAGAAATTGTAATTATGAATATTAAGAATTCTATATAACAATGGGAAAAGTACTGAGGAATAAAAATACATATCAATTATATTATACTTGACAAATTACAAATAATACTTTAATTATTTTATATTTAATTACACAAATTACACATTACAAATTCAATAATCTATTAACATAATGTTCATATTAACTACATGTCTTCAATTATAATTAAAATAGTTATAAAAAAATAAAATAAATTATAAAAAAAATGACAATACATGTGTTCTTATAATAAATACATAAATTATAATCCCCTCGCATTTCATTACATATTCAAAAATAATCGTGAAATCTTTACTACCCGAAATTCAAATTAAAATGTATCACCAAATAAACAAAGATATGTTTTCCTCGCTATTTGTTTTTTTTTACTGGCGTTTCTTTTTCTTTTAATTTTTTTTCCTGAAAGAATTAATATTATAATTAATATCAACTATTTATTGCTATCAACAATTCAAATATCTGTTATCAACAGAGAAAATGCAAAAGTGTACATTGTTATAATTTTAAAAATACTACTTACCACCTCAGCTGGACTACATGGCGCCGAATACAAATGTGATAGCTATTAAATGAAAGTTAGATTTTAATAACTAAATGTATATAATAAAATTTACAATATTTAACAAGATATTTTAAATTCTTACTTACATCTTCATTTCTCTGTGGTGGTGTAGCCTCAGCTCTTAACACAAATGGTTTCAATGATGTATGTTCTGATTGCTAATACAGAGTTTAAAAAAAAAAATTATTCATAAATATAAAAATATATCTATTGAATATATGAAATAAATAATTCACTAAGTATATTACAATATATTACAATATATTACAAAACACTTACGAATATGAATCCTGACGGCATGTCTTTCTTGTTTGATGACATGTTGCTAATTAAAGTCGAAGACTTAACAGCAACTTATTTAAGCTTTTAATGTTTCCCAAGGAAACGCCATTTAACTTGAAAATCAAAATCTATTGGCTGATACAAAGTTTTCACCAGCTGAGCACCCGAATATTTAAATTCATTGGTCAGATTTCCATAATTGAAAATTCTCAAGCGCATTGAATGAAAGAAAATATAATAAATATAATAAATAAAATAATATGAAAACGTTGAATAAATTGTTTATAGAAATAAATATAGTTATAAAGGACTTTTTTGCCGTCCGGCCGGAAAAAGGCAACTTTCCGGCCGTTGTCCTGAACGAAGTTGTCACTTTCCGGCTTCGTCGAACGAAAAATAATATACGCACCTTAGCAAAAAAGAACAGGCCATTCGGCGGCTAAAAAGGAAGTTGATTTCTCATTATTTAATTATTTCAACCTTTCAAATAAACATTAATTACAAAATAAATTTTATTTTGACATTGTCAAACATTCTCAAGACTATAGAACAAAAAAAAATTGTCAAAATTTTTCAAGTTAAATGCCAAATATTGAAGTTGAAAAGAATTAAATTATCTACAGAAAAGTATTCTGTGCTTTTTTACTATATTATTAATGATCAATTCAAAATTTGATAAATAATTCGAGTGTATAGTTTAATTATGAAATATTTTAGTGTCCTACTTGAAATCAGATCCGATAGTTTAAATAAAAAACCTAATAGAATATTAAACGTCCAATAATTATATGGAATCCAATCATCTCAATATAGAATCAAATAAATTAAGTTTGAAGTTTAATTGTTAAAAAGTATTCTTTGGTTTTTATGATAAGATTGATGGTTCATCTAAAATTACATGTAATGTTCTGAGTTTTAAAATAAGATCACATATGGAATACATTAAAGGATCGATTGACTTCGAAATCAAAAGATACTTTATAAATACGAAAATTCCTAATCAATCGTTGAGCTTTTGAGTTAGAAAGGGCATTGATAGCATTAAGATATGTAGAATATATATTTACAATAATAAACAAAAAAAAAACTGAAAGCTTATAATCGAAATTGATTATATTTATCCATAGAAACTTCATCGGTCCATTTAGCCAGTTGATGGTTCTACAAGGTAAAAACTCAGAGAAAGAAGCCATTAGAAGTATTATATACCTAACGGCGATATTAAAGTCAAGAAATCATCAATCATTTTGGAATAAGATGAAATTATAGCATCAATAAATTATAAAATTTGAAAATATAAACTAATTGTTTGGGGGAAAATTGTAAATGGTTGAATTGTAATTTATTAAAATGCAGTATTTGTAAAAAAATTAAACACAAGATTCGATTTCTCTTATAGTAACCCTAGAATTCATTGAAATAATAATTAAAATTTATTTATTAGTAGAATTAATTATTAATCATACATCAAAATTTATTTAACCACAGTTTTAATACAGAATTTCTCCGGTTTATTATGATTTCGATGTAGCTACACACGTAGCAAACAATACTTCTGATTCCATGAACCCATGTTCGAATCCCTCGAAAATTATATAATAATCTATACTAATATATAAATCGATAGGCTCTGTCTGTACATGGTGTTTTTATTTCGAATTATGCGTCAAAATATCATTTTTATGACCTACTCATACTGTATTTACCCTTTTTGGAATTTTTGTCTGTCTGTTTGTACCTTTATAACTGATTAACCACTCATCTGATTGAGATGAAATTTTTTATACATATACAAGATGCTGTCACTTAGAATATAGGCTACTTTTTAAATTAATTATAAATCAGAATTCGGATATATAAATTATTTTTCTAAAAGTACAATAGAAAAACAGTTAAATTACAGCCATCAATTGTTTTTATTCCATTAGCGTCAATTGTTTCTATATAACGCATATCAATTGTTTTTTATGTTTTTTTTCATAGATTAGATTTTGTTTCATTTATCAATTGTTTCTGTCAATTAAATTGATAGGTTATCCCAATGCCTTATTGAAGAACTAACTAACTTTAGTAAACAGTCAAAATAAGAGTGTCTCATCTGACTTAAAAGTAACTAAGTAAGAATGTAAATCGATTTAATTTATTCCTTGAATTTTTTTAATTTTTTGTATGATATATAGGATTAAAAAGACAAAATAACATATCTTACACAATATGTAAAATAAATGAAGATCATAACCTATAAATAATCATTTATATTATTTATCACCCGTTTTTGTGTACCTTTACATATATATAAATCTATAGGCTCTGTCTGTACATGGCGTTTTTATTTCGAATTATGCGTCAAATATCATTTTTATGACCTACTCATACATTATCTACCCTTTTTGGAATTTTCGTCTGTCTGTCTCTCTGTCGGTTTGTACCTTTATAACTAATCAACCACTTATCTGATTGAGATGAAATTTTTTATACATATACAAGATGCTGTCACTTACAATATAGGCTACTTTTTAAATCAATTATAACTCAGGATTCGGGTATTTAAATTATTTGTCTAAAAGTATAAGAAAAAAACAGTTAAATTACAGCCATCAATTGTTTTGATTCCATTAGCGTTAATTGTTTTTTATATTTTTTTTATAGATTAGAGTTTGTTTCATTTATCAATTGTTTCTGTCAACTGAATCGTATATTACAGTTTATTGAACAGTCAAAATAAAAGAGTCTAATCTGACTTATTTGTAACTAAATAAGAATGTAAACCTATTCAATATAGTATCTCTGGAACTATAAGGCTTACGGATTTAAAATTCAGCGTGAACGTTTGATATGTAATATAGGTATTCTTCATAAGGGCGTTAATAAAATTTACTCCTAACAGGGTTTGCGTGGGCTTCAAGCGTTAATATGCTTCCGTTTTTCAAATACATACGTTACAGTGTTGAAATTCGGCATGAACGTTTATTATGTCATTTAGGGATCCCTCATGAAACGACTTTAATAAAATCAACTCCAAAGGGGGTTCGCGGGGGCGTCAAACGATGATATACTCCTGTTTTTTGAGTATAGGTGTAACTGACTCAAAATTCGGCCTGAACGTTTATTATGTCATGCAAGTATACCCCACTAAATGGCTATGATAAAATCGGCTTCCAAAAGGAGATGCGGGGGCATCAAACGTTAAGATACTTCCCTTTTTAAAATATATGTGTTACAAAGTTGAAATTCAGAGTGAGCGTTTATTATGTCATGTAGGTATCCCTTATAAAACTGCTTCGAAAAACTTTACTCCTAAGGGGGTTTGCGTCAAGCGTTAATATGCTTCCGTTATGCAAATACATACGTTACAGAGTTGAAATTCAGCGTGAACGTTTATTATGTCATGTAGGTGCCCCTCATGAAACGGCTTTAATAAAATCAACTCCTAAGGGGGTTCGCGGGGCGTTCAAGGTTAATATGCTTCCGTTCATTGAATATATATGGTACATAGTTTAAATTCGGCATGAACATTAACTTTGTCATGTACACAGAAAAAAAAATTCTCGACTGAAGATAAATATTCTTGATTCAAGAAAATTTTTTTAGAAACCTAAATTTTCTCAGATAAAGTAGAAATTTTCTCCGACCAAGGCAAATTTTTTTTAATCAAGACAAATTCTCTTGGCTCAAGAAAATCTTGATTTGATTCCCGAAAACATTTGGCTTCCAAAATATTTTCTTAATTCAAGATAACTTTTCTTTCTGTGTAAGTATCTCTCACAAACCGGATTTAATAGATTCAACTTCTAAAGGAGTTTACGAGAGTGTCAAACGTTAGTGTATTCCCGTTTTTTAAATATATGTGTTACAGAGTTTAAATTAAGTATGACGATTAATTGTATCGTCTACTTATGTACTATACTGAAAAAAAAATCTGGGCGTCGGTTGACCCTGTGGGCCAGCCCCAAAACTTCCCGCTGTTTTCGAGCTCAAGGAGCTTGAAAACATTCCTCTGAATATATTTTCAAGCTCTTCTAGATCGAAAATGCTATTACCTGCTATTATTTTTTATGAGCTTTTCAAGCTCTAACAAATTACGTTTTATGCTAGAGTTTGAAAAGTTAAGAATCGAAAATCATTAATGAAGAAGCTGCTTTTAAATTTTTATTATCGATTATGTTCTCTGAAATAAATGTATTGAGGCAGAAATCAATGTCAGTGATCGAAATCAAGATTTGAATGAGTTTTGACTTAGGTCAGAGCAATGATATATGGAATATCCGAGAAAAACATTAAAGACTGGGTTTTTTCAATTTTTTGCTGACAGTATGTTTAAAACTAAGGAACAAGTTACATGACATTATCTGATGATCGAAAGAGACTATAAAGAGAAAGAGTTGGTATGATATCAGACACATTTTAGCACATTATATTTTGATTTATCCGGAAAAAATAACATAAAATGTTATTTTTTTAACTCTTCAGCGCCGATATCTTTTGAACTAATCAACCTATTTTGACGTTTGGGGCGGTAATCGGCGCGTTTTATTGAATTCTAGAGCTGATTAAATTTTGAAATTGATCGGATGAGTCACTTCAGAGATGATCGAAAAAAACCGTTTTTTACCATTTCTTTCGCCAACGATATCTCTCGAACAAATTAACCGATTGAGATGGTTGAGGTGGCATTCGACGCGGCTTATAAAGTTCTAGAGCTGATTAGATTTTGAAGTCGATCGTTCGAGTCGTTTCTGAGAAATCACTAAAAAACTAAAAAAAAAATTTTTTTTTTTCGTAATTCGCCAATATTTTCGAGTCTGCTTGATCAAATGATCTGAAATTATCAGGAAAGTTGAGGGCCAACAAGCTCTTTCGATTGCTACCTCAACCATCCGAATCGATTCATTACTTAAAAAGTTACAAAGAGTTTACACACACACACACACACACACACACACACACACACACACACACACACACACACACACACACATGCATACACTCGGACATCATTCTGAAAATAGTCAGAATAGCTTCCTAGGACCTCAAAACGTCGACATCTGATGAAAACTCGACTTTCGAAAATCGGGGTGAAAACAATAACTTCCCAATTTTCCGAATATCGTCGATTTTCTTAGCGGGAAGTTAAAAAATATATATGTACATCAGAAGTTATAAGTGAATTAATAAAATAATATGACTAACAGGCATTTTGATAAAAATTTTTTATTCAACAAATAAAATCAATTGAGTTAATTTTGAGGACTTTTTTATCATTTTCATTAGAAGACATTTGTATTTTACAAATTCAAAAAAATTATAAAAGTAATAATAATAAATATTAAATTTAGTAAATGTTTGTATGAAATTATATTTCTAAGTATTATGTTAACAATTCTGACTCACACATATGTACATAAGCCACAAATGACTTTAATTTTGTCATTTCAAATATCATAACTTTTTTTTTTTTATCATCTTAACATTTACAGCTGCTACAATTGGAATTTTTTCGTCTAAAATGATAAAATGGTTTAGTCTCTTATTACGTATCAAAGACTCATTTTTGATGGTATAATAATAGCCAATTAAATAATTGTTAAAATAGAATTGATATGTGAAGAAAAGAAATAGAAATTATTCAAATCTAATAAAATAAAAGTATCTCCCTAGATTTTATACTAAACAGAATTTTACAAGTTCTAGAGGGTGGGTCCAAGGGTGGTTTTGAGCTCCGAAAAGTTATAGTAATCATTAATCAAAACGATATAAAATAACGGTGATAAATTTTCTGGGTTTGGTATAAATAAATATTCTGTTTAAAAAATGAGAGATATGATCATCATGACAATTATAAGCTCTTGGAGAATCTTTTTTTTTTATATTTGATAACTCCAAAAAAAAATTTTATTAAAACTTGAATCAAAATTCTATTAAGAAGATGACTGATACGATAAATTTGATAAGAAATTTTTTTATAGGAAAATTAAAATTACATACAGTAAAGCTCACTGACAATTTTTCATATTTTACCCCGATTTTTAGCTTTAAATTTTTAGAAAATAATTTTTCATTTGATAAAACAAATAGTCTTCTGATCGATTTTAAGAGCTTGACTTTAAAATAAAAATAACTAGAAAACAATGCGGAATTCGGAAAAACTTAATTCAAATTAACTTCTAGGGACTAAAATTGTCTACAAAAAAGGTTTCATGATATTTTGTAATAGGTCTGATAGTTTCGCCGAAAAAGTAAGATAATCTCAAAATTTAATATGAATTTGACTTCAACCTCAAATAACTTTTGAACAAATAGATTCCTCAAAAAATGATAAGAATCTTTTTTTGTAGAGCATTTAATTCCCTAGAAAAATAGGCCTGCCAATTATTCCTATGACGCATCGTTAGCTACTTGTAAAAATCAGAAGACGTAAAAAAAATTTTTTCCATTATTCTTACGGAAAATAGAAAAGTGCGATGAGGAAGCTCTTAAAGTTAATATTAAGAGCTCTAATTTTCACAGGCGTCTTTTTTTTATCTAAATGAAACTTTTGAATCTGTTTCCGAGAAAAAAAAAAAAATTTGTTATTTTTTGGATCACCCTAATACATGCATACACCGAATAAAATATATGCTTCAATATAACAAAGAAAATGTATGGTGCCATATATAATATAAATTATATGCTACCATATATTTCATTTCATAAAAAAATTTTATATTTTTTGAATATAAAAGGAAATATACAATGTATTATAAGGTAAATGTAAATGTATATATGTATATAGCTTAATATAAAAAAAATATAAGTTACATATATGGAATACATATATTTACTACTGTATATAATTTTATATTAAATCAGCGAAAATCTCTATATGATTTTTTATAATATACAATATAATATATCATATATTGTTCTGTTGCAAACATATATGATTTTATATATTTTAACCATATATTGCTTTTTCATACGGGGCAGTAGCCAGGTGGTCATATATATTAACATTGGCTCAAAATATAGATATAATTTAACATGAGGTGTCTGGCTACTGGTTTCGGGCTGGGTACTGGTGCTCTTACCCTACCCAGTTTCTGATGGACACAATCTATGTCCATAATTTATATAAATAAATTAATAGTAAATAATAAACAATATCTATTATAAGCATAAATGCAATAATACATTTAAAAAAATATATATACTCATGCTTGCATTTCCAAAACTGAAAGAGCTTGAAAACATCACCGTGAATATATTTTCGAGCGCTTCGAGCATTGAACCTGATGATAAAAATATTAAAGTTATCTATTATTATGTTTCATTGATATTTAATTATCATCCAAGACATTTTCTACAGAATTATAAAATATAAACAATGAAAATTGTTTCCGAGTATTGAAATATAAATATTTTAAAGTAATTATTATGGACTGAACCAAGAGTACCAAATTTAAATGTACTAACAAAATTATCATTAAATGATCTGTTTTGGCGCCAGAGCTGTTAATTCGTACTTAGACAATAGGCTTCGAGTTTTATCATATACTTTAAGTTTTGACGTCAGGTAAATGATAAAACGTCAGCTGCAGTCTATAGTAATTAGACAGTTGTAGACGTCGCCTCATTGTCCAGACCTTTACGTACATTTAAAATTTTTTCAACAGAATTTGAAAACCAGATATACGGTAAGAGCACCCCCCTATGAAAATAACATATATGGTCAAAATATATGTAAAAATATATGATAATTATCAGAAAATATATGTGGCGAATTTAACTATATTTTCTGATATATTTTTTTTATATTAAAAAATATAATACTCATCATATACGAGTCCGTGTATGTTTACCATGTATAAAATATATATATCAATCATATACAAAAAATATATTTTTATGATATATGAAAATAGATATTGTTTTCATATACGAAAACTATATTTTTATCACGTACGAAAAATATATTCTTATCATATATAAAAACATATATTTATATTGTCTATGGAAAAAAAAATTTCTTATTCGTATGACCATGGTAAAAATTGAATTTTTCTAGATTAGACTATTAATCTCTCAAATCTACAAACTATTCCCTTATCAACCCTTATGTTCGTAAAACACTTCAAAATTCGTTTAAAATTACACTATAAAAAATTAATAGTTCCCGGTATAATGTAAATAATCTGGTGTAAAAGTTTCAAATATCAAAGATGTGAGTCACACTAAGTACAGTGTTATATATACTGATAAAAAAAAATGAATTCAAGTAAAAATATTCACTTGATTCAAAATCGTCAGAATGAAAATTTATTATTAACCTAAACAATAATACTTCTTATTTTCATTAACAACTTATCAGTTTACTCATAAATTTTTTACACACGGCGAAAAAAATACTTTTGACAAGAAATAATTTCTTGTTTCAAGGCTTTATGTGCTTGATGATCATCAATAAAATATATTTTTTTTTTAATAAAAATAGACATATAGCAAGAAATTATTTTTTTAAAATAAAAAAATATTTAAATAAATAATTGCATTAGATTGTTCAAAATCATTTTAAGAAATTATTTGTTGTTTAACCTTGATTTTCCTGCTCAGTGTACAGGTGTAAATTTTCATTATGAACAAGAAAATATTTCCTTGTCACTATTCAAGAAAAATAATACTTCAATTAAGCATTTCTTATTGGAAATATACATTTTTTTCTCTCAGTGTATTATATAACAAACATTTGTTAAAATTTAAATGTAAATTACAGGTGAAATATTGGGCATACAAAAAATTTGTATAAAATCTTTATGATAGAAAATTTATTTTCCTATAAAAAAAATTTTCATCAACTTTATCGTATCTCTCATCGTTCTGATAGAATTTTGATTCGTCGCGATAATATTTTTTCGGGTAATCAAATGAAAAATTATTTTCTAAAAATTTAAAGCTAAAAATCGGGGTAAAATATGAAAAATTGTCAGTGAGCTTTTTTGTATGTAATTTTAATTTTCCTATAAAAAAATTTCTTATCAAATTTATCGTATCAGTCATCTTTTTAATAGAATTTTGATTCAAGTTTTAATAAAATTTTTTTTTGGAGTTATCAAATATAAAAAAAAAAAAAGATTCTCCAAGAGCTTATGATTGTGGGTAAAAATGAAAAATTTGATAAAATTATAGGTTATTATTTTAGTAGGACATTAAAATTTCTATGAAAATGATCCTTTCATTAATCTCATCATATCTCTCATTTTTTAAACAGAATATTTATTTATACCAAACCCAGAAAATTTATCACCGTTATTTTATATCGATTTGATTAATGATTACTATAACTTTTTGAAGCTCAAAACCACCCTTGGACCCACCCTCTAGAACTTGTAAAATTCTGTTTAGTATAAAATCTAGGGAGATACTTTTATTTTATTAGATTTGAATGATTTATATTTCTTTTCTTCACATATCAATTCTATTTCACTTGGATTGTATTCTTCATGAGTAATAATTATTGTTTAATTTATTTTCCATGCAATTTGCAATACTTCTTTTATAAAATTAATAATAGTTAAATATTATGTTTCTTAAAGAATTATCATGAAGTTGAGTCACTTAACCAAGATGTTAATGAATATGCCGATCCTACTTGCATTAACCAAAAATAATGCTTATCAAATAATGATAATGATCATAGTTCTGTATTCAAACAAGCCAAGCTACCTAAATGTCATCTTGTCAATAATCTTCTCGTCTTGGCTATCAAATGGCGACGTAATATCACTTATACAGTTGCACAAGATATTGTCGACTTACTTAATATTTCTACTATGTTTGCGTTGCATGTAGAAATTATTTAGGTAGTGAAAATAATTGTCCAAGTAGTTGTAATGAGTATTCATACGAATTTGATTCCAAGTCTAATGAAGGCTCATTTTTACACTTGCCATTAATCGACCAATTGCGTGAAGTATTTGAAACATCTGATGCTCATTATTTGTATTCCGTCAATCGAAAGAAGGCATGCAAATATGCTATTGAAGTTATTTACGACGGTAAAATGTACAAAAAACAAGTGACTCACGATGATATGATTTCGATCAATTACAGCATAGATGGAGCACCTATTTTTGACAGTTCCAATACTTCAATCTACCCCATACTTTGTACAATCAATGAATTAAATCCATTTGAACGAAGGAACCATATCATGCTTTCTTCTATCTGGTTCGGGTCTGGTAAGCCAAAAAGTATGAATGGATACTTAAGGCCGTTTACGAATGAAGCTAAAAAACTTCTAAGTGAAGGCTTTACTTATTCATACAAAGGACAAACATATCACAAACGTGTTGTAACCTTGATGGGTGTTTGTGATTCTGTCGCTCGCCCATTTGTGCAAGGGGTAAAGCAGTTAAATGGCAAGTATGGATGCGGTTTATGTTTACATCCAGGCATAACAGTAAGTAAAGGCAGAGGATTTACAACAGTTTATCAAGTAATCGATGGAAATTTTTTCGATGAGGGATTAAGAACCCATGACCAAACCTTAATGCATGCTAAAAAAAAAAAAAAACAAGACGATAGAAAAGGAATCAAAAAAATATCTGTTTTATGTGAACTTCAAAACTATGATATCATTCATAATTTGGATGCTGAGTGGATGCATTGTGTTGGATTGGGAGTGTGTCGTCAATTCGCAGACCTATGGTTTACTCCATCTTATAAGGGCGAAAAATTTTATATCGGAGGAGCTCTTGAATTGGTAGATTCGTTTATTACGTCGTTTCTTCCAACCTCTTATTTTTCACGGACACCACGGCCTTTGAAAGATCGTCATCACATGAAAGCCCATGAGTGGGTAGTTTTTCTCTTAGCATATAGTCTGCCTGTGCTTGAAATGTATTTCTCAAAAGAATATGTTAATCACTGGGCATTGTTAGTGGATGGGAAAGCAATTCATGTCAAACGATCGATACTGAAGTCAGAATTAGTTTATGCCAATAAATGCTTGAATAATTTTATTCTATGAGTTCAAGAGCTGAATGGTGAAAAATTCGTCAGCTTTAATGTTCATTTGTTAGCCCATTTGGTCAGTAGCGTTGAAAATTGGGGCCCACTCTGGACACATAGTGCCTTTATATAAAAAGATTTTAACCAGACATTAGAAAATTACGTAAAAAGTCGTAATGGGGTAATTACTCAAATTTGTGACTCATTTAGATTGAAATGTGTCATCGATCGATTATTTAATCTTTGTAAAAACGATTTAGACTTTCAACAAAAAAAATATCTAGATCGTTTGATGAATCGTAAACCAGCGAAAGATCAGAAAGTTGACAAATGTATAATAATTGGGCAAAAAATGTTAATAAATACATTACCTGTGGACCAACATTTAGCGTTAAAAAGCTTGAATATAACAATAGATCTAAATACACTAATATTTACTTACAATAGATGTTTGGTTAATCAAGAAATTAAACAAGTGTGAAATATAAACGCGAAAACAAAAGAGTAAATTTTAATGTTATATTGCAAAATGGTAAAATTTTGGAAATTCAAAGTTTCATAAACTTAAAAACAAAACTTCAAGAAGACAATTATTTAATTGGCTATTATTATACCATCAAAAATGAGTCTTTGATACGTAATAAGAGACTAAACCATTTTATCATTTTAGACGAAAAAATTCCAATTGTAGCAGCTGTAAATGTTAAGGTGATAAAAAAAAAAAAGTTATGATATTTGAAATGACAAAATTAAAGTCATTTGTGGCTTATGTACATATGTGTGAGTCAGAATTGTTAACATAATACTTAGAAATATAATTTTATACAAACAGTTACTAAATTTAATATTTATTATTATTACTTTTATAATTTTTTTGTATTTGTAAAATACAAATGTCTTCTAATGAAAATGATAAAAAAGTCCTCAAAATTAACTCAATTGATTTTATTTGTTGAATGAAAAATTTTTATCAAAATGCCTGTTAGTCATATTATTTTATTAATTCACTTATAACTACTGATGTACATATATATTTTTTTTTATTTGTGTAATGATTGAGTTGTGATACGAAAAAATGGATTAAAGACTTTGTTAACTTATTTACATTTATTTTTTAAAACTACAATTTAAATAAGTTGGTCCAATTTATAGCTGATAAAAAAAATTGCACATTTACTTAGAGCATTTTTTGTACATTACTCTTAGGAAAATAAATAATAAAATTAAAAAATAAACCGTAGTCAGTGAAAGAAGAAAACTTCAATTAGCTCTGGTGGTTTAACTATTATCATCTTTTATCACAGGGCTTAAAATTGTAGTTTTCAACGGTTATTATTTTGATGATAATATTTATAAACGATAGTTTTCAATTATAAGTAACAGATCATATAATAAACGATACAAACTTTGGATCATAAACTGTACCAAATTAATGTTACCTATTTTTATGTGTGATAATAAAAATTATAAACTTTTATAAATATCAAGGATTATAAATTTTACCATCCAGGTAGTGAAATCTTTTATTTATATTATAAATATAATAATATGAATAATATACGCTCTCATCGTTACCAGTTGATATATTTTTACGGCTATTGTTCTCTTTTTTTACAATATATAGCACAAATGAGTATAATAAAATTTATAATATATGAAAATATCCACATTTAGCGCATAAGATGTTGCTATGAGGTATAACTTTTTAGGTACTGAGCCCAATAATTCGATTAAAGTCGCAATCGAAGGAGAATCATTCATTTATATGGCGTATCTAAAGCTATTTTAACTCAAAATTCACTACTCTCTTGGAATGAATCAGTGAAAAGTACACTCAGAAAATTAAGTAATTGTGTTTATTATCCTAAATTTTTAATTTCAATCATCTAAAATGATTCGAAAGTTTTTAAATGCAAAGATAGTTAGTGTTATAATTTTTTTTTAATAGAGTTAATAATATCAGGATGGTAAAAATTACCATCAGGATGATAACAGTTACTATCAGGGATTGAAATTAATTTTATTATAATCTAGATGATTTAAACAATCATTTAGATAATATTCACTACTATCGGATTGATAGTAAAAATTTTACCATCACTAGATGATAATTCCTATCATTTAATTTTCTGAGTGTAGTCCAATCAGTGAATATTCACTGATTTGCAGTACTTTTTACTGATTCATTATAAGAGGGTGGATTTTTTATAATTTAATTTGGAAATTTGAATATCAACAACTTAATAGTTCGTTCATATAAATACACAGTAAAAATTATCGCGCTCTCGCACGATTCGATGCATAGTTGGCGCGAGACACGACCGTGTCTTTTGATTTTACTATATATGGTAAACATATACTTTATAATATATAACAAAAATATATTTTACTATATACGGTTAAAATATATTTTGTAATATATAACAGAAATATATTTAACTATATATGGTTGAAATATATTTTATAATATATAACAGAACTATATTTTACTATATATGGTTGAAATATATTTTATAATATAAAACAGAAATATATTTTTTCATTATATTTAAAACATATATGTTATTTTCATACGGGTAGAAATGAAAATTACAAACTAAAATGCAAGGTTTTTATTATGTAACATACCATAGTACGAAAAATATATGGAGTACCATATATTTTGCAATATACTGGAAAACTTATATAAACCGTATAAATCATACTGTATATTAATAAATATACTACTTTCAATACAATATATCAATATATAATAAAATATACCAAGATATATATGCTAAACATACATAAAAAAAGTTATATTGATATAAAAGTTATATAATTAATATATTGTAGCAATATATTTTTTTTCAATATATTATCATATATTAATACGGCAAAAATATAAATATTATTTTATATATTGTGCAATATATCACATTATAATATTCATATATTTTAAAGTATATTTTTTCCACATATAAAGTTTTTTCATGTCGGGATACGGTATTGTTACCATAAGTATACATATTGTTGTGGTAAAACGTTCGACGAGTGCATGTAAAATGAATATACAATAGCATTTCATTACGATACTAAATTTTGTAATTTTACTATACTTTCGTTTAATAAAGATATCATAAATTTACAAAGAACTTTAATAGCTTATATAAATTGTTATATTAATATATATGGAGAGTTTATATATATATTTAAATAGTATGAGAAAGTAAATAAATAATATTGACTGATAATAGAAATTGTAATTATGAATATTAAGAATTCTATATAACAATGGGAAAAGTACTGAGGAATAAAAATACATATCAATTATATTATACTTGACAAATTACAAATAATACTTTAATTATTTTATATTTAATTACACAAATTACACATTACAAATTCAATAATCTATTAACATAATGTTCATATTAACTACATGTCTTCAATTATAATTAAAATAGTTATAAAAAAATAAAATAAATTATAAAAAAAATGACAATACATGTGTTCTTATAATAAATACATAAATTATAATCCCCTCGCATTTCATTACATATTCAAAAATAATCGTGAAATCTTTACTACCCGAAATTCAAATTAAAATGTATCACCAAATAAACAAAGATATGTTTTCCTCGCTATTTGTTTTTTTTTACTGGCGTTTCTTTTTCTTTTAATTTTTTTTCCTGAAAGAATTAATATTATAATTAATATCAACTATTTATTGCTATCAACAATTCAAATATCTGTTATCAACAGAGAAAATGCAAAAGTGTACATTGTTATAATTTTAAAAATACTACTTACCACCTCAGCTGGACTACATGGCGCCGAATACAAATGTGATAGCTATTAAATGAAAGTTAGATTTTAATAACTAAATGTATATAATAAAATTTACAATATTTAACAAGATATTTTAAATTCTTACTTACATCTTCATTTCTCTGTGGTGGTGTAGCCTCAGCTCTTAACACAAATGGTTTCAATGATGTATGTTCTGATTGCTAATACAGAGTTTAAAAAAAAAAATTATTCATAAATATAAAAATATATCTATTGAATATATGAAATAAATAATTCACTAAGTATATTACAATATATTACAATATATTACAAAACACTTACGAATATGAATCCTGACGGCATGTCTTTCTTGTTTGATGACATGTTGCTAATTAAAGTCGAAGACTTAACAGCAACTTATTTAAGCTTTTAATGTTTCCCAAGGAAACGCCATTTAACTTGAAAATCAAAATCTATTGGCTGATACAAAGTTTTCACCAGCTGAGCACCCGAATATTTAAATTCATTGGTCAGATTTCCATAATTGAAAATTCTCAAGCGCATTGAATGAAAGAAAATATAATAAATATAATAAATAAAATAATATGAAAACGTTGAATAAATTGTTTATAGAAATAAATATAGTTATAAAGGACTTTTTTGCCGTCCGGCCGGAAAAAGGCAACTTTCCGGCCGTTGTCCTGAACGAAGTTGTCACTTTCCGGCTTCGTCGAACGAAAAATAATATACGCACCTTAGCAAAAAAGAACAGGCCATTCGGCGGCTAAAAAGGAAGTTGATTTCTCATTATTTAATTATTTCAACCTTTCAAATAAACATTAATTACAAAATAAATTTTATTTTGACATTGTCAAACATTCTCAAGACTATAGAACAAAAAAAAATTGTCAAAATTTTTCAAGTTAAATGCCAAATATTGAAGTTGAAAAGAATTAAATTATCTACAGAAAAGTATTCTGTGCTTTTTTACTATATTATTAATGATCAATTCAAAATTTGATAAATAATTCGAGTGTATAGTTTAATTATGAAATATTTTAGTGTCCTACTTGAAATCAGATCCGATAGTTTAAATAAAAAACCTAATAGAATATTAAACGTCCAATAATTATATGGAATCCAATCATCTCAATATAGAATCAAATAAATTAAGTTTGAAGTTTAATTGTTAAAAAGTATTCTTTGGTTTTTATGATAAGATTGATGGTTCATCTAAAATTACATGTAATGTTCTGAGTTTTAAAATAAGATCACATATGGAATACATTAAAGGATCGATTGACTTCGAAATCAAAAGATACTTTATAAATACGAAAATTCCTAATCAATCGTTGAGCTTTTGAGTTAGAAAGGGCATTGATAGCATTAAGATATGTAGAATATATATTTACAATAATAAACAAAAAAAAAACTGAAAGCTTATAATCGAAATTGATTATATTTATCCATAGAAACTTCATCGGTCCATTTAGCCAGTTGATGGTTCTACAAGGTAAAAACTCAGAGAAAGAAGCCATTAGAAGTATTATATACCTAACGGCGATATTAAAGTCAAGAAATCATCAATCATTTTGGAATAAGATGAAATTATAGCATCAATAAATTATAAAATTTGAAAATATAAACTAATTGTTTGGGGGAAAATTGTAAATGGTTGAATTGTAATTTATTAAAATGCAGTATTTGTAAAAAAATTAAACACAAGATTCGATTTCTCTTATAGTAACCCTAGAATTCATTGAAATAATAATTAAAATTTATTTATTAGTAGAATTAATTATTAATCATACATCAAAATTTATTTAACCACAGTTTTAATACAGAATTTCTCCGGTTTATTATGATTTCGATGTAGCTACACACGTAGCAAACAATACTTCTGATTCCATGAACCCATGTTCGAATCCCTCGAAAATTATATAATAATCTATACTAATATATAAATCGATAGGCTCTGTCTGTACATGGTGTTTTTATTTCGAATTATGCGTCAAAATATCATTTTTATGACCTACTCATACTGTATTTACCCTTTTTGGAATTTTTGTCTGTCTGTTTGTACCTTTATAACTGATTAACCACTCATCTGATTGAGATGAAATTTTTTATACATATACAAGATGCTGTCACTTAGAATATAGGCTACTTTTTAAATTAATTATAAATCAGAATTCGGATATATAAATTATTTTTCTAAAAGTACAATAGAAAAACAGTTAAATTACAGCCATCAATTGTTTTTATTCCATTAGCGTCAATTGTTTCTATATAACGCATATCAATTGTTTTTTATGTTTTTTTTCATAGATTAGATTTTGTTTCATTTATCAATTGTTTCTGTCAATTAAATTGATAGGTTATCCCAATGCCTTATTGAAGAACTAACTAACTTTAGTAAACAGTCAAAATAAGAGTGTCTCATCTGACTTAAAAGTAACTAAGTAAGAATGTAAATCGATTTAATTTATTCCTTGAATTTTTTTAATTTTTTGTATGATATATAGGATTAAAAAGACAAAATAACATATCTTACACAATATGTAAAATAAATGAAGATCATAACCTATAAATAATCATTTATATTATTTATCACCCGTTTTTGTGTACCTTTACATATATATAAATCTATAGGCTCTGTCTGTACATGGCGTTTTTATTTCGAATTATGCGTCAAATATCATTTTTATGACCTACTCATACATTATCTACCCTTTTTGGAATTTTCGTCTGTCTGTCTCTCTGTCGGTTTGTACCTTTATAACTAATCAACCACTTATCTGATTGAGATGAAATTTTTTATACATATACAAGATGCTGTCACTTACAATATAGGCTACTTTTTAAATCAATTATAACTCAGGATTCGGGTATTTAAATTATTTGTCTAAAAGTATAAGAAAAAAACAGTTAAATTACAGCCATCAATTGTTTTGATTCCATTAGCGTTAATTGTTTTTTATATTTTTTTTATAGATTAGAGTTTGTTTCATTTATCAATTGTTTCTGTCAACTGAATCGTATATTACAGTTTATTGAACAGTCAAAATAAAAGAGTCTAATCTGACTTATTTGTAACTAAATAAGAATGTAAACCTATTCAATATAGTATCTCTGGAACTATAAGGCTTACGGATTTAAAATTCAGCGTGAACGTTTGATATGTAATATAGGTATTCTTCATAAGGGCGTTAATAAAATTTACTCCTAACAGGGTTTGCGTGGGCTTCAAGCGTTAATATGCTTCCGTTTTTCAAATACATACGTTACAGTGTTGAAATTCGGCATGAACGTTTATTATGTCATTTAGGGATCCCTCATGAAACGACTTTAATAAAATCAACTCCAAAGGGGGTTCGCGGGGGCGTCAAACGATGATATACTCCTGTTTTTTGAGTATAGGTGTAACTGACTCAAAATTCGGCCTGAACGTTTATTATGTCATGCAAGTATACCCCACTAAATGGCTATGATAAAATCGGCTTCCAAAAGGAGATGCGGGGGCATCAAACGTTAAGATACTTCCCTTTTTAAAATATATGTGTTACAAAGTTGAAATTCAGAGTGAGCGTTTATTATGTCATGTAGGTATCCCTTATAAAACTGCTTCGAAAAACTTTACTCCTAAGGGGGTTTGCGTCAAGCGTTAATATGCTTCCGTTATGCAAATACATACGTTACAGAGTTGAAATTCAGCGTGAACGTTTATTATGTCATGTAGGTGCCCCTCATGAAACGGCTTTAATAAAATCAACTCCTAAGGGGGTTCGCGGGGCGTTCAAGGTTAATATGCTTCCGTTCATTGAATATATATGGTACATAGTTTAAATTCGGCATGAACATTAACTTTGTCATGTACACAGAAAAAAAAATTCTCGACTGAAGATAAATATTCTTGATTCAAGAAAATTTTTTTAGAAACCTAAATTTTCTCAGATAAAGTAGAAATTTTCTCCGACCAAGGCAAATTTTTTTTAATCAAGACAAATTCTCTTGGCTCAAGAAAATCTTGATTTGATTCCCGAAAACATTTGGCTTCCAAAATATTTTCTTAATTCAAGATAACTTTTCTTTCTGTGTAAGTATCTCTCACAAACCGGATTTAATAGATTCAACTTCTAAAGGAGTTTACGAGAGTGTCAAACGTTAGTGTATTCCCGTTTTTTAAATATATGTGTTACAGAGTTTAAATTAAGTATGACGATTAATTGTATCGTCTACTTATGTACTATACTGAAAAAAAAATCTGGGCGTCGGTTGACCCTGTGGGCCAGCCCCAAAACTTCCCGCTGTTTTCGAGCTCAAGGAGCTTGAAAACATTCCTCTGAATATATTTTCAAGCTCTTCTAGATCGAAAATGCTATTACCTGCTATTATTTTTTATGAGCTTTTCAAGCTCTAACAAATTACGTTTTATGCTAGAGTTTGAAAAGTTAAGAATCGAAAATCATTAATGAAGAAGCTGCTTTTAAATTTTTATTATCGATTATGTTCTCTGAAATAAATGTATTGAGGCAGAAATCAATGTCAGTGATCGAAATCAAGATTTGAATGAGTTTTGACTTAGGTCAGAGCAATGATATATGGAATATCCGAGAAAAACATTAAAGACTGGGTTTTTTCAATTTTTTGCTGACAGTATGTTTAAAACTAAGGAACAAGTTACATGACATTATCTGATGATCGAAAGAGACTATAAAGAGAAAGAGTTGGTATGATATCAGACACATTTTAGCACATTATATTTTGATTTATCCGGAAAAAATAACATAAAATGTTATTTTTTTAACTCTTCAGCGCCGATATCTTTTGAACTAATCAACCTATTTTGACGTTTGGGGCGGTAATCGGCGCGTTTTATTGAATTCTAGAGCTGATTAAATTTTGAAATTGATCGGATGAGTCACTTCAGAGATGATCGAAAAAAACCGTTTTTTACCATTTCTTTCGCCAACGATATCTCTCGAACAAATTAACCGATTGAGATGGTTGAGGTGGCATTCGACGCGGCTTATAAAGTTCTAGAGCTGATTAGATTTTGAAGTCGATCGTTCGAGTCGTTTCTGAGAAATCACTAAAAAACTAAAAAAAAAATTTTTTTTTTTCGTAATTCGCCCACACACACACACACACACACACACACACACACACACACACACACACACACACACACACACACACACACACACACACACACACACACACACACACACACACACACACACACAAACATACACACACACATATGTGGAAACACCGTGGATCCACCGTGGTTACACGGAGGGTTTGTTCCATTTCACCACCGGGTATACACATTGTATCCACTGTGATTACGCGGTGTATACACCGTGATTCCACGGTGGATACACCGCGTAATCACAGTGGTAGAATGGAACAAACCCACCGTGTTCCCACCGTGATTCAAATCTTCGAGGGATACAATAAATTATATCTTTTTTTTTTCATACTTCTGCTTAACTTTTAACGAAATAAATACAGAAGATATTAAATATTTTATGTTTATAATTTAATTTTCAGAATTTTTCTTGACATTAACCCATCAGCTGGCTCAAAGTCCCAGCGTAAAGACGATGGGAAAAAAAGGAGAATTGTAGGCTACAGCCCAAAAGTGCTTACATTTGCCAAGGAAATTGCGAGTTTAGGGGAAGAAGAAGGAAATTAAAAATAAAAAAAAAAGTTATTATTTAATTAATATTTTCTATTATTTTATATGCTAAACTTGTTTTAATATTAAAAAAAAAATAAAGATGAAAGAAGATTTTAATAAAAGATTAATGTTTAAATAGTTTTTTATAATAAAATTATTTTAATCAAAAGTAATAATTTTTATTTGTATACAAGACTTATACTCCTTATTTTAATCATAATTTTGTCGCCTAAAAGACTGAAAAATCAGTTTTTGATTTATGATACGCGAATTCAAACAATCCCGTAATGATTTCAAATACATGTTGTTAAACTTTTGTTTCGTAGGGATAAAGTTATCAAAATTGTCTGCAAGTTTTAAATCTTAAGATTTGAAACTCTTAAGTTTATAAATTATTAATGTAGAAACTGCCAATACATAAACAATATACTATAATTATAACATTTATCAAAATTTTTCTATATGCACACGCTCTTCTAGGCAATAGGAAGATGCTGCTTTGAACTCTGGATATTTTTAATATCTCAATTTGAAAAAAGTTATTATAAAAATACATTTTTTTTTTAATTTCTTACTCTCTGGAAAAATAATATCGTAACAAATTGACAATGATTAATTATTCGCTAAAAGGAAATATTACAAAAGTTAATAACATTTAAGTTTCACCGTTTCAGAGTATTTCCATATACTTATTTATTTATTTATTTCTTTATTTGTTTTTTTTTTTTTTGGATGGAATTTTTTCCAGAGGGTGAAAAATTTGTAGAAATAAAAGTTTTCTCGATGTAATAACTTCCTTCAAATTGAGCTATCAAGATCAATCAGAGCTCTAAAACAGCGTCTTCGTATCCCCTAGAAGAGTATGTGCATATGTAAAAATATAAATGACTGTTTAAATATGGCTGATTGTTTATAAATTTGCGGTTTTTGCTTTAATAATTCATAACTTTGAGAGTTTCAGATATTTAGATTTAAAATAATTGTACAATAATTTTTATAGAAGAGATACGATTTTTCGTATTAAACCGAAGAAAGTACATTGCCAATCAAAGTTTATAAATTCATTAGCCACATGGTTCCACAAATTCAACACCTTGTATGAGAAATACACGAATTTTTCGTTGTAATTTTCAGATGCACGTGTATTATTATTTTATTATACAATTTTAGGTTTTTTCATACTAAGGCGTGTGTAATACTTGTACTAATCAAGGTATGTGAATTTACTCGCAATCGTTTTATAAATTTAGCAACTTGTATAGAAAATATACTAATTTTTTACTGTAATTTTCGGATATGCTTGTATTATAATTTTATCATACAAGTTCAGGTTTGTCTCACTAAGACGTATAATACATTCACTAATCAAAGTTTATGAATTTACTAGCGATTATTTTATAAACTCAACATCTTGTATATAAAATACATAAATATTTTATTGTAATTTCCAGATATGGTTGTATTATCATTCTATGAAACAAGCTTAGGTTTGTTACTCTAAAACGTGTGTAGTACTTTTACTAATCAAAGTATATGAATTTACTAACCATAGCCTTCTAAATTCAATATTTCGTATGCGATATTCACGAATTTTATTTTCTATTATTCAGACACGGTTGTATTACAATCTTATCATACAAATTTATGTTTCTCATACTAAAACGCGTGTTGTACTATTACTAACCGAAGTTTATGAATTTACAAGCCAGGGTATTTTGAATTAGACATCTTGCATGAGAAATACACTAATTTTACTTTGTAGTTTTCAGATCCACTTGTATTGCAATCTTAATATACAAGTTTAAATTTTGGTTATAATTCCACAAATACTAATTTTAAAAAACGAATTTTATAAATATAATAGACACTTGTTTGGTAAACTCAAAATTACGTTTTATAAACATACATTACTTGTTTAGGAATTTTACAAATATACTTTGTATATTAAAATTCAAACACTGTATATGTAAGAAAATTCTCATACGTGTGTCGTAAAAATTTACGTTTTTTTTTAACAGTGTATGTATACATACACTCGGACATCATTCTGAAGATAGTCAGAATAGCTTCCTAGGACCTCAAAACGTCGACATCTGATGAAAACTCGACTTTCGAAAATCGGGGTGAAAACAATAACTTCCCAATTTTTCGAAAATCGTTGATTTTCTTAGCGGGAAGTTAAAATTTTCCGAAAATCGTTGATTTTCTTAGCGGGAAGTTAAAAAACTTTTCCCAAGTATAAATACTTCATTTAAAGACATATTTACTCAGTACTATACAAACAAATAATATTCTTAATCATAGTAAATATGTACTTCAACCGAGTAATATTTTCTTAATTTAAGAATTTCTATACTTATTTTATGAAAATATACTTGATTGGAGTACATTTTTACTGAGATTAAACAAATATTTACTCGGTATGATACAAACATTTATATACTTGAAAAGAGTTTTTTTTCTCAGTGTAAAATGGGTTTCAAAGGTACGATATTAATTTTTTATACACCCTTTAACTAAATTACTTCGATGAATCTATATTAAAGAAAAAACAAAAAATAATTACATTTCAATCAAAATATTATGAACTCCGTCTTTTATCCGAGATCTGATGAGAGAGACGTGTATATTTTCAACTCAAAAAAAATAAGCAAATAACATTTTTGTCTCATCGTTGTGATTGTGGTGTAATTATTTCTAATTGCATTTTGTCATTAGTTCTTTATAGCTTATTACAATAATATCAATACAATTGCCGAGGAAGTCATCGGTCAAAGCCATAGTTATAGAAATATTTGTAATTATGAAATAAAAAAATCATTACTTAACAGTAATTTACGCCCAGTGAAGCGGGTGGGTAACGGCTAGTAATTGTATATCTATATATATATATTAGGGTGCTCCGTTTGAAACGAAGATTTTTTTTTTTTCGTTCCCCATCAAAAATCTTGTTCTACATGTAAAAATAAAAATTCAGTGAAATTTTGAGCTCTTAATAACAATTTTAAGAACTGGAACAACGTCGTTGAAGTTTTCCCATGCTAAAAGCATGTAAATTTTGATTCTTTTCTTTTTATCGAATAAAACTCAGCCCCATATTCACGTATTTTATCGGTTCAAAATTTTCTTGGAAGAGAATTGTATGCTCTTTGAAAAAGCCTGTATGTGCTTAACAGTACCTTCAACTACAGCCCTCGTGGAAGCCTTGAAAGTCTAATTTCCTACGAAATTAGTGGTTTTTTGTTGTTAACTTGTAAACGGTTGACTTTTGGGAAAAAAAGTACAGGACATTTTTTGTAGAAAATTTAGTCTTCTACAAAAAAGTTCTCATAAGTCAAATCTCTAAAATCAATATTTAAAAAGATATATGAACTTTAACTAAGTAAAATTCGAAATTTTAGCTAAATGTCTAGATTAACGGTTTTATAATTCAAAACCATTACATAAACTATGTTTTTTTGTACGTAATCCATCTGTTAGGTCCCAAGGACATCGAAAATTCGAACGAGATTCTTCAAACCTGTGTTTTAATCATTAAATTTTTCAAAAAAATTGCAAATGAGGTTGGTACTTAAGAACAATTTCGATGAATAATTACGGGCATTTTATATTTTATATAAATATATATTAATTGATACTTACCATAAGTTAATAACTGAATATATTGTATAGTATAGAACATTGACATTTAGCTAAAATTTCGAATTTTACTTAGTTAAAGTTCATATATCTTTTTGAATATTGATTTTAGAGATTTGACTTATGAGAACTTTTTTGTAGAAGACTAAATTTCCTACTTAAAATGTCATGTACTTTTTTTCCCAAAAGTCAACCGTTTACAAGTTAACAACAAAAAACCACTAATTTCGTAGGAAATTAGACTTTCAAGGCTTCCACGAGGGCTGTAGTTGAAGGTACTGCTAAGCACATACAGGCTTTTTCAAAGAGCATACAATTCTCTTCCAAGAAAATTTTGAACCGATAAGATACGTGAATATGGGGCTGAGTTTTATTCGATAAAAAGAAAAGAATCAAAATTTACATGCTTTTAGCATGGGAAAACTTCAACGACGTTGTTCCAGTTCTTAAAATTGTTATTAAGAGCTCAAAATTTCACTGAATTTTTATTTTTACATGTAGAACAAGATTTTTGATGGGGAACGAAAAAAAAAAAATCTTCGTTTCAAACGAAGCACCCAAATATATATATATATATATATATATATATATATATATATATATATATATATATATATATATATAGACTTTTTTTTTGCATCGAATAAAACAAATTAAATCTTTCAACTTCTAAATAATAATAATTGATATAAATTACTGAACTGATGGATAATTGAAAACGACATCAATTCTCATTTTTATTACTTAAAATGTATTTAAATAAATTTACAGCTTTTTTTTTCTATTACGAAATAAATGATTATTTTCTATATCAATTACTATAACTCAATAAAAAATTGATTTGTTGTGTAAATTATTTTCATTGACTTTAGTCAAATTTCATTTATTAATACCTAAAAAAACTAATACTTTTACGTATAAAAATATTTTGTTTATTTCGACTGTTGTTTGAAACAACGAGCTTGCTAATGAAGTTGGTGTCAACGTATAACTTCGAAATTCATTTTTTTTTTTTTGTTAAGAATTCCCGATGAACTTTACTTATTGTCTTTAAAAAATTATAAATTTCAAAATATATATATTTAATACATGAAATAAACAATTTACTTAGTATATTGTAAGTAACCACTCATAATAATAAAACCGGATGGCTTCTCTTCTTTGCTTGACGACACTTGGTTCGTTGCATCCATCGTGTTAATGATTGCCGGAGACTTAATTTAACAGCAACTTAGTTAAGCTTTTAGATGTCTCCATAAAAAACGTCAGTTAGCTTGAGAATCGAAATCTATTGGCTGATACAAATTTTTCAACAACTGAGCACCCGAATATTTAATTTCATTGGTCAGATTTCCGTAATTGAAAATTCTCAAGCGCATTGAATGAAAGAAAATGTAATAAATAGAATAAAATGAAAACGTTGAATAAATTATTTATAGAAATAAATATAGTTATAAAGGAGTTTTCCGCCGTCCGGCTGGAAAGTGGCAACTTTCCGGCCGTTGTCCTGAACGAAGTTGTCACTTTCCGGCTTTGTCGAACGAAAAATAATATACGCACCTTAGCCAAAACCAACAGGCCATTCGGCAGCTAAAAAAAAAATGTTGATTTCACATTATTTGATTATTTCAACCTTTCAAATGAACATTAATTACAAAATAAATTTTATTTTGACATTATCAACCATTCTCATGACTATAGAACAAAAAAAAATTGTAAAAATATTTCAAGTTAAATGCCAAATATTGAAGTTGAAGAGAATCAAATTATCTACAGAAAAGTATTCTGTGTTTTTTTTCACTATAAGATTAATAGTTAATAAAAAATTAAATAATATAATTTGAGTTTGAAGTTCACTTATGATACTTGCAATCAGTACGAAGTAGTAAAATAAAACACGTTATGAAAAATCAAACGTATAATAATATACCCGACTAGAATTTTTCATAAGGGCCTGACAAGGTCCTTATCGGGTTAACCTTATTTCAAATAAGGTCCCGATCAGGGTATCCTGACGAGGATCCTGATATGGATGTAACGCATAAGACCCATGAGGTCCTTATCAGGATTGTCTTATCAGGACCTTACCAGGATATCCTCATCACGTCCTTATCAGGATTACCTTATTAGTAATTATTTTTAAAAAAATATTAAATTGCAAAAAAAAAATAAGAGAATTTTAATTCGATCGAGAATGTTATCTATTGTATTGAAAGCATTAATTAGAGGAAGTAAACATATTTTTTATTGATGAAAAAATCCCGATAACTGCTGGGCTCGAACCTGCATCCTTTCGATTCAAAGTCCTCGATGCTATCCACTGGCCTGACATACACAAGTGATCTTGAAAGTGTAAATATAATATTCATTATGATGTCAAAGAATAACTGATGAAAAAGTAAAAAATCTGTGCTACAATGATTGACGTGATTTTTATATAATATTCTTTTGTACTTTTTTAAATTTTTAGCCTGTAAATGAAATATTTGAAGGAATGGGATAACTTTTTTTTGAATAAGGATATCCAGATACGGTCCTGATCAGGAACTCGTCAGGTTGACCTGATCACAAATAACTTTTTTTTTAATAAGAATATCCTGACGAGGTCCTGATCAGGAACTTGTCAGGTTGACCCGATGGCAAATAACTTTTTTTTTAATAAAGATATCCAGATACGGTCCTGATCAGGAACTCGTCAGGTTGACCCAATCGCAAATAACTTTGTTTTGAATAAGGATATCCTGACGAGATCCTGATCAGGAACTTGTCGGGTTGACCTGATGGCAAATAACTTTTTTTTTAATAGAGATATCCAGATACGGTCCTGATCAGGAACTCGTCAGGTTGACCTGATCACAAATAACTTTTTTTTTAATAAGAATATCCTGACGAGGTCCTGATCAGGAACTTGTCAGGTTGACCCGATGGCAAATAACTTTTTTTTTAATAAAGATATCCAGATACGGTCCTGATCAGGAACTCGTCAGGTTGACCCAATCGCAAATAACTTTGTTTTGAATAAGGATATCCTGACGAGGTCCTGATCAGGAACTTGTCGGGTTGACCTGATGGCAAATAACTTTTTTTTAATAGAGATATCCAGATACGGTCCTGATCAGGAACTCGTCAGGTTGACCCGATCGCAAATAACTTTGTTTTGAATAAGGATATCCTGACGAGGTCCTGATCAGGAACTTGTCGGGTTGACCTGATGGCAAATAACTTTTTTTCTAATAGGGATATCCTGATGAGGTCCTGATCAGGAACTCGTCAGGTTGACCTGATGGCAAATAACTTTTTTTTTGAATAGGGATATCCTGATGAGGTCCTAATCAGGAACTCGTCAGGTTGACCTGATGGCAAATAACTTTTTTTTGAATAAGGATATCCTGATGAGGTCCTGACAAGGAACTTGTCAGGTTTGCCCTAATAAGGCAAACCTTACATTAACCTGATAAGGTCCTTATGGTACTTCAGGCAAATCAGGAAGAAATTCTAGTCGGGATGATATAGAATTGAATGATCTACAAAATAATATTTTATGGTTTTTACATTAGGATTGATGATCAATTCAAAATTTGATAAATAATTCGAGTGTATAGTTTAATTATGAAATATTTTAGTGTCCTACTTGAAATCAGAACCGATAGTTTAAATAAAAAGCCTAATAGAATATTAAACGTCCAATAATTATATGGAATCCAATCATCTCAATATAGAATCAAATAAATTAAGTTTGAAGTTTAATTGTTAAAAAGTATTCTTTGGTTTTTATGATAAGATTGATGGTTCATCTAAAATTACATGTAATGTTCTGAGTTTTAAAATAAGATCACATATGGAATACATTAAAGGATCGATTGACTTCGAAATCAAAAGATAGTTTATAAATACGAAAATTCCTAATCAATCATTGAGCTTTTGAGTTAGAAAGGGCATTGATAGCATTAAGATATGTAGAATATATATTTACAATAATAAACAAAAAAAAACTGAAAGCTTATAATCGAAATTGATTATATTTATCCATAGAAACTTCATCGGTCAATTTAGCCAGTAAATGGTTCTACAAGGTCAAAACTCAGAGAAAGAAGCCATTAGAAGTATCATATACCTAACGGTGATATTAAAGTCAAGAAATTCTCAATCATTTTGGAATAAGATGAAATTATAGCATCGAAAAATTATAAAATTTAAAAATATAAACTAATTTTTTGGTAGAAAGTTGTAAATACCCGGGAAAAAAAGATTTTATATGATCATATATAAACATATATGTTCATATACAATTTATATATGATCAAATAAGAAATATATAAAAATTATATATGATTACATAAAAGCTTATATGATCTTATAAAGTTCTTATAAGAATTAATATACTCTCGTGAGGACTTTATAAAAATTGATATGACTTTATATAAAGTTATATAGAACTTTATAAAAGTACTAGATAAAGTTTTATATGCTTATATATAATTATATATGATCATATAAAAGTTCATATGATCTTATGAAAATCTTATAAGAATTTATATAGTTTTATAAGGATTTTATAAAAATTGATGTGATTTTATATAAACCCGAGAAAAAGTTCTTATAGAATCATATATAAACATATGTGTTTATATATGATTATATAAAAGCTTACATAATCTTATAAAATTCTTATAAGGATTCATATGATCTTATAAGAATTTTATAACAATTGATGTGATTTTATATAAAGTTATATATAACTTTATAACAATACCAGGTAAAGTTTCATATGCTTATATATAATCATATATGATCATATAAAAGCTCATAACGATCTTATAAATTCTTATAAGAATTTATATAATTTTATAAGGATTTTATAATAGTTGATATGATTTTTTATAAAGTTATATATGAGTTTATAACGTTACCAGATAAAATGTTATACATTATATGCAGTCATATATGATTATATAAAAACTCATATGATCTTATAAAATTCTTACAATAATTCGTATAATCTTATAAAATTCTTATAAAATTCGATGTAACTTCATATAAAGTTATATACCCTGTGGAAAAGCTCTCATAAATTCTGATAAGATATTGAATATTTTTTATGAGAATCTATGAGCTTCGAAAATATCTATGAGATTTAAAAAAATTCTCACATGAATTTTTATGAGAATCTATGAGTCAAAGCTTTTGATGTTTTTCTATCATGATTTCCGTACTAGATTTTTAAAAGAATGAGTAAGATTTTTTAATTTATGAGATTTTATGACTCGAATTCCGCCAACGATTATGAGATTGAATAAGTACTTTCACTTCTATAAGATTGTTACAGTTTATTCTAATGTATTTTCAATAAGAATTGATCAGGCGAATTCCGATGTTATAATACTTACAAAATCTCAATAAGATTATTTTTTCATACGAAATTTTCAGAATTTATAAGTTTTAGTAAGAGTTATCCTAGGAGATAATATCTTATTGAATATAATAAAATATTTGTCATATTTTATGAGAAAATATTTAACATGTATTTCTTCAAAATTTTATGAGACTGAATCAGGAATCACGTGGACAAATGCAGACCTTTTTCTCATAAAAATTTTATGAGAATTAGTAAGAAAATCTATAATCGAATTAACTTGTAAAAACTTGAAAGATTTAATTTCAATTTAAAAGCTATGTGATTTATGAGTTTTTGTAAGTTTTATTTAGAAGGCTATTACTTATAAAATATTATGGAGTACTTATGAGATTTTATAAATAATTTCCATTCACATAAAATATTAATTTTATCAGATTCATTTAAAAATAATTGCTTAACTTCATTTTTTTTTTACAAGAATTTACATCAGAAATACTAATATTATCACTTTTTCTTGTACTTTGAATATTTTAACTGTTCGGAGATGAGTGAAAATATAAGTTTTTATGTGATTTTTTACAAACCCAGTAATGTATCTTGCCCCATTTTTTTTTGGTGCAAGATACATTATTTTTTTGTAGCAATATTGCATTTTTTTGGTTAAACAAAATAAAATTTCTCGGAACAAGTACTATTCTTTTTACGCAAGTATTTTTGTATTCTCCGACCAAAATAACAAAAGTTGCTTAAGCTAAGAGAAAAAATTTTTTGGGAGAAAAGATCGATATGGAGAAGGGGAAAGTCACCGGTGCTAGGCAGCAGCAGCGGGAGTAGTTCGGTGCTCGCCACGAGATCGCGCCTACGACATGTAGTGTCCCTGGTAAGACATTTATTTCAGAAGTGTTATATTCCAAATTTCAATACGATTTTATTCGAGTAATCCTCTATCATTTGACAGACCAACAAGTACCTGTTTGGGTTGTACTATAGTATATCCCATAATACATCATGACTTTAATATTTAATATTAATGTTTACTTGAGTAATTTTTGATGAATAAATAAACTGACTCAATTTCATAGATTTTTCGTGAATAGATTGCTAAGGATTTTCGGCATAAATACTCATAAAAATATTCTTGAGTATACATAATAAATACTTTTTGAATTCATGCTAAAAAATTCAATAAGTAAGCATATAAACCTTAATCAATCTCATAAATTTTTTCGTTACTATATGGAAAATTACTGTAATCACATTGATTAATCAGTATCAAATCTTGTATGATTACTTCAGAAATCGTCTCATACAATCTTATTCATTTCCAAAATCTACTCAATTGTAAACTTTACTTTTTTCGAAAACTTATAAATACTTATAATCACAATATTACAGCTTCTGTTTCTTTTAGATTCTGATGATTTATATGAGAATTTTAAGAAAAAATTTTTTTTGATGCACCATGTATGAGAAAATAATTGTATAAGAATTTTTGAGATTTTTCGTGGACAAATACTGATCGTTTTCTCATAGCCAATTTTTTTTATGAGATTTTATAAGACCTTTTCCACAGGGTATAACATTGTGAAATTACAAGAGCACGTTTTATATGATTATACATAATCATGTATGATCATATATATATGATCATATGAAATCTTATATGACCTTATAAAATTCTTCTACGAATTCAGATAATTATTGAAAATTGATGTGATTTTATATGAATTTATAAATAAATTTGTATAAGTACAAAAGAGTTTAATACGGTTATATAAAATCATATATGATTATATAAAAGTTTATATAGTTTTATGATTCTTATATATAAATTTCTATAGCCTTATAAGCAGGTTATTTTAAAGAAATTTATAAGTTTATATAAAACAATAATGTGATAAAATTTGATCATATTTGGTGCATTATTGATGTAGGATGTATCAATTTGATCATTTGATTTAAGTAATGCTATAGATTGTCAAATACTTATAAGGGTAAAGCAGACTAGAGAACCAGACGGCAATCAAGAGATCATCAAAGTTGAGCAGCATTGAGGCAGAAAATTAGTTGGATGGGTGACCCCTTGGCAAAATAGCAGTTAACCGATAGATGTTTTTTTTTTTTTTTTTTTTTTTTTTTTGTTCATGCATGATTATGTATAATTATATATCATCAAATCCTGCCAATTTTGAGATCTAATCATATAAAATTTATTGTATATATGATTAGGTAAGATCATTTTTTACCGGGTATATCTAACTTTATATGATTATATAAGATTTTATATGATTATATAAGATTTTATAAAGTCATATAAGTTTTTATAGGACCAATTTCATTATAAAACTTTATATGATTTTATATGAGTCACTTTTATATGATTTATATATGATCATATAAGAACTTTTTTTCCCGGGTAATTGAATTGAAATTTGTTAAAATGCAGTATTTGTAAAAAAATTAAACACAACCCGGGAAAAAATGTTTTTATAAAATTTTACAAAATTTTAGTACTAACATTTTATAAAATTTTATAAAATTTTATACTGAAAATGGCCTGGTAAAATTTTATCAAATTTTATAAAGTTTTATAAAATTTTATAAAGTTTCATAAAAATTTATAAAATTTTATAAATATTTATAAAATTTTGTAAAATTTCATAAAATTTTACCAGGCCATTTTCAGTATAAAGTTTTATAAAATTTTAGATAATTTTAAAAAGTTTTATAAAATGATTTTTAACTTCCCGCTAAGAAAATTGTAAATTTTCAAAAATTCGGGAAGTTATTGGTTTCGATCCGATTTACGAAAATCGAATATTCATCAGATGTCGACGTTTTGAGGTCCTAGATTCTGACTAATTTCACGATGATGTCCGAGTGTATGTATGTATGTATGTACGTACGTACGTACGTACGTGAATACCTGTATCTTTTGAACGGGTGAACCGATCTTGAACTTTAAGGTGTCATTTGACGCGGATTGTCAATATCTTGAAGCCGAGAGAAAATTGAGCTTGATCGGTAGGGCTCGTTCAGAGATATTCCAAAAATAAAATTTTTGCAAAAATGTTTTTTTCGGATAACTTTTAATGTGCTCGATGGATTGATTCTAAAATGGACTGGTCTCTAGAGCTTTATAAGCCGCGTCGAATGCCACCTCAACCATCAAAAACGGTTCATTCGTTCAAGAGAAACCGTTGTCGAAAGAATTAAAAAAAAATTTTTTTTTTATTTTTTTTGAAATATCTCAAAAACGACTCGATAAATCGAATTCAAATTTCGATCAGCTTTAGAACTTGATAAAACGCGTCGATTGCCACCTCAACCGTCTCAATCGGTTGATTTGGTTGAGAGATATCGTTGGAGAAAAAATCTGGGCATCGGTTGGCCCTGCAGGCCAGCCCCTAAACTTCCCGCTGTTTTCGAGCTCTAAGAGCTCGAAAAAATTAGTATAAATCAGGGATAGGGAATATGAGTTTTACTCGTTTTACGATATACTCCTCGAGCGAGCAATGCGAGAAATGACGAGACTATACTCACTCGTGAGTTTCCACTACCTTTGACGAGTCTACTAGCGCTCTGAGTAAGAGTGAAAAAGATTTTTGTCATGTTACTCTACTGAGGAGTAATCATCGACTCCTTTGTACCCGCTCGACTCCTAAAGGAGCTAAAGCAAAAACTCTTCGACTCGCTCCTAAAAGGAGTGAGACGTTCCAAAACTTGAAAGTAAAAACTCCTCCCACTCTTGTTATTTTCGATGCTCGTCATACTTAGAATTGGTCTAAATAAGTGTCAAATACTGGCGCCCTCAACTGAGTGTAGAAGAAACTACTCAATAATTTTGCTGTCGATAACCCATACCTACTATTTGATGTGGAATTGTAACTTAATTATGTTACTTTTCATTTATTAAAAATGTAATAGAAAAGACAAACAAACTGAATTCTGATTGTTGATTCATTTTTTTTCAATATTAAAAATCATAAATTATGAGCTTCATAAGTGTGAATCAATAGTCCAGTCGATGCGCACGAAAAAATGGTCAAAGATCATTTTTTTGGTGGGTAAAGATCGATTTTGAAAAATTTTTTTTTCAAAATACTAGAAAAAACATAAGGAAAAAAGTTACCATAAATTTGGAGGGTGATCATTTTTTTTTTATAAAAAAATTAGATGTAAAATGAAATATCTCTAAAAGTATTGAGAAGTTATCGAGACAAACCAGTATCATTGTTTTTGGGATTTAATAACGAACAAAATGAATTTCGAACGAAGTCTCTACGACGAATAGTTGCTGAGATAAAAATTATTAAAGCGCGAAAAACGAAAAAGCGCGTCATTTCGTCCGCGCGTGGATAAACAAAAAAGTGTAACTCGGCAGCAAATCGATATTTTAACAATATTTTTGTTTTATTCTCTTAGTAAATCATATATCAACCATAAAAAAATTTGGTAACTTCCAAAAAAATGTTTTCGAATTTTATATTTAAAAAAAGTAAAAATCACTTTTTGTTAAATAAAAAATAGAAAAAATGAAAAATATATAAAACGACCTAATGGATAATTTTGTTTGAACCATTACCCAAACAATTACGGGTAATGACAGTTAAAAAAAATTTTTTTTTCATAAAAAAACCCGTTTTGAAAATTTTTGAAATTTATCAACAATTAAAAAAAAAATATATTTTTTTTGATACGACAGAAATTCATCTCGCGAAATTCTGAATCGAATGGCATACACGAATTTTTGTAGTGTTTTTGAAATTTTTCCTTTATAATTTTCAATATAAGGACTTAGAAAAATTTCTTGCTACGGGACTTAAAAATACAGTTTTTGATCTTCAAGTCGTTTTTATACAGTATGGCTGAAGCTTTCTTATAAATTTTTAACCTAACGTTTATCTGTTATAGTTCTCTAGCTACACGCATTTGTTTATAAGAATTAGCATATTTTCTATTTCTTACAATGCTTATATCTCATAAACAAATAATGTTATGACAAATATGCTTCTGGACTTTTTTGTTACCCGATTATTAAACTAATTAAATATATTTTTTTTTCATTTCTAATCTTATTTGTTTATGTTCTTTTGGAATAAAAAATGTATACCTGAATAATTATTTTCAGTATACCTCGAATAGAACTTGAAATTGATATTTTTATAATAAGGAACTTCGTACCTATCTGGTGTCCCACGACACCACACCGTTTTTTTTTTGTTAAACTTTTTCAAAAATCGAGTGTTAGTCGAGAAATGTTGATGACTTTTGTTTTATGATACAAACTATTAAAAATTTGTTTTTCTTCCATTGTGTCCAATAATCATTTAAAATGTAATTTTTCTTCATGTTAATTACATACGAAAAAATCTGACTTAATCAAATTCATTTACAATCCAGAAATTGTTTTTTCTTTTACCTTTTTTAGGGTGTAGCCCAATTTGTACGCAAAAATGAAAAAATTTTTTTTTTGACGGCAACTAAAAATTTTTTATAGTTACAGCTTTCAAAAAAGATTAATAAAGTTTTTAATTATTTTGTTCTTTTTATTTTTTGCATTAGCGAAACAAAACTTCTTGAATATAAATAAAAATTGACTCCCCAAAATAGCAAAAAATACAGAATTTAAACTGCGTTTTGAGTTAACAATATAAATCTATTAATTTTAACTCATATTTTTAAGTAAAGTTCACTGTATTTTGTTCTTCATGTTCCAACGAATATATCATATGTATGTATGAGTATGCTCATAAAATTGTTTTTAATATTGTACAGTATTTTTTCCAGTGAAAATGACTAATTTTCGTAGAATACCGATACAAATAAATATAATTACAAGCCAATATTAATAATTACTCTAAAATAATCGAAGACTTATGAATAGCGAAATTATTAATTTGAAAATTAATGAATCGTCTAAGAAGTTTTATGAATTAAATAAATATAAATATAAATTGAATTAATTTTTTCAACGCCAGTTTTTACACGCAAAAATGAAAACAGTTTTTTAGAATTGGTTTATAATTTTATTTTTCTGTGAGAAATTAATGGAATTCATTAAGATAAAATATATGCCGACATTAAAGTTTTTTTCCATTGAATTCAATAGTTTACATAAAATAATTTTAATTCTGCCTTTTATAGATTCTCCCCTTAAATAAATATATTAAAAACTAAATAATTTTTTTTTTTAATGAAAATTTTTTATTTAGAACTTATTAAACATTTCCAATATTATGGAATATTTTTACCAAATGAAAAAATTAGTTTCGAGTGATTGCTGATAAAGTAGAATCCGCTTGAAAATGCTCAGTTCTCGAATATCATAAAGAATAGAGACATCACTATATTTCTATCTCTATGTTGAATAGACATTTTTAGACAAGTGGTGGGAGGAGTTTTTTCGGTTCAGGAGTAAAGAGTTCGCTCCTTTTACGAGTGACTCGTCGAAGGAGTATTACTCGTGATGAGTTAGACTCTCTTGCTCCTCGCTAGAACTACTCGATATCAGAGCGATGAGTAGGGAGAGTTTATGCATTTATACTCGTGTGCGTCCGACTCCTACAATGAGTTTAACTCTCAAGGAGTGGGGAGTTATTGAGGAGCGAGCGGTTCTTGAGGAGTAACTCCTTATCCCTGGTATAAATACATTTTCGAGCTCGAAAATACCTTTGTTTCTCTTTTCTTATGAGCTTTTCAAGCTCAAAAGGGTTACGGTTTATGTTAGAAATTTACAAATTTATGAATGAATGTTTTTTATATATTTATTTACAATTATGTTAAAAAATTAGCTCAAAAATAAGTATTTACGTGATACGTTGTATCTACATCGTGTAAGTATATCGTGATACCAGTGAACATGACGAATTTTGAGCAATCACTTTCAATGACTTATCTAAAGAAGAACATATTAGTTTTGAGTAATTCTGTTCAGTAATTACGATGTTGATCAATGGAAAAAGCAGATATAGATTTTAAATTTATTATTCCGTCAACAATATCTCTGGAACGGATTATCTGATTGAGACGTTCTTGGCAGCAATCGAATGCTTTTATCGAGTTCTAGAGCTGATTAGATTTTGGAATTAATCGATTTGATAGTTTCCGAAATAATCACGAAAAATGAAAAAAAACGATTTTTTTCTATGCTTTCGTCGACGATATTTCACGAACGGATTATCCGATTGGGACGGTTGAGGTGGCAATAAAATACTTACATCGAGTTCTAGAGCTGATTAGATTTTGGAATCGATCAATATGATAGATTCCGAAATATCCACGAAAAACGGAAAAAAACCATTTTTTTCCATTCTTTCGTCAACGATATCTCTTGAACGGATTATCCGATTGAGACGGTTGAGGTGGCAATCGGCGCGTTTTATTGAGGTCTAAAGCTGATGAAATTTTGGGAATGATTGGTTTAGTCGTTTCGACGATATTTGCAAAAAACCGTTTTCTACTGTTTCTTTCGTCGACGATATCTTTCGAACGGATTATCTGATTGAGACGTTCTTGGTGGCAATCGAAAGCTTTTATCGAGTTCTAGAGCTGATTAGATTTTGGAATTGATCGATCCAACAGTTTTCACAATATTAAAAAAAAACGAAAAAAAAAAATTTTTTTTTTTTTCGTATTTCTTAAATATCTCAGAGTTTATTTGACTAAATGGTCTAAAATTTTTTTGAAAATCTAAGTTCAGAAGATATCTTTCGAATGCCGCAAGAACCATCTAATTCGGTTCATTCATCAAAAAGATATGAGAGGTTTACATCCACACACACACACACACACACACACACACACACACACACACACACACACACACACACACACACACACACACACACACATACATACATACATACATACAGACATCGCTCTGGAAAAGTCAGAATAGCATCCTAGCACCTTCAAATGTCGACATATGATGAAAACCCGGTTTTTGAAAATCGGGGTGAAACCAATAACTTCCCGAATTTTCAGAAAATCGTTGATTTTCTCCGCGGGAAGTTAAAAATGGTAAAAAACTATTCTCTTCGAAAAGAACGGCATACAAAAGTATTTTCGAGCTCGAAGAGCTCGAAAATGTATGTAAGACAAAGTTTTCGAGCTCAAGGAGCTCGAAAACAGCGGGAAGTTTTAGGGCTGGCCCGCAGGGTCAACTGATAGACCGATTTTTTTTTCCGGAATGGGTCACCCATCCAATTCATGTCCAACCCCGATGCTGCTTAACTTTTGTTATTGAAGATTCGTAGTCTGCTCCGCTCGTCTATTGGTCACTTGTAGCTTAGGTAAATTCGTGGCTGTATTAATGATTACTCATGAATTCTTATCAGCCATATTTCATAGCATTAATTTATAATTATATGTAAAAAAAAGATTTGAATAATTCAACTATCGATGGTTTAATGGACATAAAATTTTAAAATAATTAAATTTATTGATTTTTAATGATTTATATTTTTGAATTAATGGCAAAACCTTTGAACTTTTCCTCGAGTAACGACGATTTAATTTGAATTGCTAGTTGACAAAACAAAAGTTTAAAAACATTAAATTCAAAATTATCACATGATGTAATATATTTATATATAAATATGTACGAGAAAGGGGTGGCGGGGGTAGGCAAAACGAGGTACTTCTAAAATTTTATAAAAAAAATTTTTTTTTAAATCTATTATAACCTTCCCAAAATTACTTTTGTAAATATAATTGAGCATTATTTTGAATTTTTTTCGTCAAACTTTTTCAAGAATCGAGTGCTGGTCGAAAAATATTAAAGACTTTTGTATTATGATAAAAACTATTAAAAACTCTTTTATCTTCCTTTGCATCCAATAATTGTGTAAAATATAATTTTTCTTAATGTAAATAACTTACAAAAAATTTTAATGAAATCAAACTTATTCAATATTCAGAATTTTTTTTTTTCTATAATTTCCTGGGGGTACCCTGTATATACTTAGGTAATCAATTATATTTGTTATAATATAATTTTCATATTTGTTTATCACCATATTTTGCCTGCAAAATGAAATTTTTTTTTTATGGCCATGGAAAATTTTGTCTGTTTACTTTGAATTTCTAACAATATTTACAATAATTTGTAATAAACTTTATAAAATTGTGTGAAATTTTATCAAATTTTACAAAATGCTACCCCACACTAGATGCAATAGTGACATCAAATTCTCTAAAGTTTTATGAAATATTATAAAATTTTATATAATTTTATAAAATTTCATACAATTATATAAAATTTTTTCTAATTATTACCCCCCTTTTGAGATCTTACTTTATAAAATTGTATAAATTTGTATAATATTTTATAAGATTGCATATAATTTTATAAAATTGTATACAACTTTATGAAATTTTATGAAATTTCATGTAAATATTACTTCCCTTCTAAGGACTTACTTCATAAAATTATATAAAATTGTATAAGATTGTATAAAATTTTATATAATTTTATGAAATCGTATAAAACATTAAAAATTTTTATAAAATTTCATTTAAATATCACTTGCTTTCTAAGGAATTACTTTATAAAATTGGATAAAATTGTATAAAATTTTATATAAATTTATGAAATCGTATAAAACTTTATAAAATTTCATACAATTATATCAAATTTCATTCAATTATTACTGCCCTTATGAGAGCTTGCCATATAGAATTTTATAAAATTTTATAAAATTATATGAAATTCTATAAAATTATATGAAATTCTATTAAATTTCGCTGTACAGTCTTATAAAATTGTATAAAATTTTATATAATTTTATAAAATTGTGTAAAACTTTATAAAATTTTATTATATTTTATAAAATGTCATACAATTGTATAAAATTACATTTATTTATTACGTTCCTTACTCAGATCTTACTTTATAAAATTTTATTGAATTTTATAAAATTTTATGAGATTTTATAAAATTGTATAAAATATTATAAAATTTTATAAAATTGTATGAATTTTTATGAAATTTGTTGTAAAATCTTATAAAATTTTATAAAATTGTATAAAATTTTATATTATTTTATAAAATTTTATAAAAACATTTTTTCCCGGGAGGTTCAAATCCCTCGAAAATTATATAATAATAATTGTATATATATATATATATATAGACTGTTTTTTTTGCATCAAATAAAACAAATTAAATTTTCAACTTATAAATAATAATAATTGATATAAATTACTGAACTGATGAATAATTGAAAACGACAGTAAAAAATTGACTGTTTTGTAAATTATTTTCTTTGACTTTAGTATTTTATTTATTAATACCTACAAAAACTAATACTTTTACGTATAAAAATATTTTGTTTATTTTGACTGTTTGTTGTTTGAAACAACGAGCTTGCTAATGAAGTTAGTGTCAACGTATAACTTTGAAATTCATTTTTTTCTTGTTAAGAATTCCCGATTACCTTTACATATTGTCATCAAAAAATTATAAATTTAAAAATATATATATTTAATACACTGTAAAAAATAAGGTACTGAAATCAAACTCCTTAGGAGTTTGACAAATTTTCTCTTCAGTGAAACCAAATTCGTTTGAACCAACGAAAACTAGTTTGTCTCAAGAAAATCGTTTTTATTGAATGAAAATCTCTACTCGATTATGAGAAATTGATTAAGCGTTTATGTTAAAGTTTTTAAGTTTGACTGTAATTAAATTAACATTTGAACGAATAGTAAAATATATTTTAATTAAAGTTTGGATGTACTTGATTTAAAAATAAAAACTTGTTGAAGCAAACTTTTCAATTTTAAGAAATTTAACTGAAACTCTTGAAACATTTAGTTTGACAACTTCACATGTTTCAATAAAACAAAAGTAGTTTCCTATAATACCAAACGTCTCGTGTCAACCGACGAGTTTCTTGGGGAGAGAATCCGACGAGGTTGTAGGAATAATTTGACGCACTCACATTAAAACTGAAAAATATTCGACAAGAATATAAATGTATTTGTTACAAAATATCGAACTATATTTGAATGAAAGTCTTCATATTATCGGTTAAATAAAAAAATTTATTTATAAAAAGAGTCACATATTTATTACGTTTAGATCAATGCATAAGCAATTGACTGTATATATCCATTCAATATGAGAACAAAGTACTAGAAGCACAACTAAACTCAAACTTTCCTACTGGTGCCATAGCGTAGCGGTACAGCGCTTGACTCTCGCGCGTAAGGTGCTGGGTTCGATTCCTCCAGATTACCAGTTCTACGATAATTTAATTTTTCACTAAAAACTGAGCATGTCAGAATTATTTGTAAAGTGTAATGTATATAATATAATATAATAATAATAATAATAATATAATGTAATTGTCTCAATACTTAATAAAAAAAAATAATAATAATACTAATAGTAATATTAATAATAATAAAAATAAAATCAAATATAAAATAATACGTAAGAACAAAAAATTTTTTTTTTAAATTAATTATTGATGAAATAATTAAAGGCAATATTCTCTTGATGCAGATTACTGATTTTTTGGATCAATGCAATACAGCAACTTGAAACAATTCGATTTTTTATTGAATCAATAGTAAGGGCAGTTTCAACAGACCTACAAAAATATTACTTTCAACACTAAAATTCATTTGCTTTAATAAAATTTTGACTTAACTGAAAATTCATACTTTCAATCACCTTACAGTTTACTTTGAGTGAAATTTTTAATTATTTTATGTGAAACAAAAATCATTATTCTATCAACAGTTTCAATGACTTGAACTCATTTCTATTTTTTTTTTTAAATGAAAAAAGTTATTGAGTTATATCAAATACTGTAGAATTAGTTCAAACGACTTGGTACCTTTCCTCAAGAAACTCTCAGTTGAAGCAAAATATACTGTCAAACGTAGAGGGCGGTAGACTCAATCGCTTGACGCGTTTGGCTGTATCCAAACGCACGGAGTACTTGAGCCACACGAATCTGGTTTGACGTCAAGAATCTTTTTTTACAGTGTAAACAATAACTTATATATGATTAGATCTAAAAATTGGCAGGATCTGATGATATATAATTATATATAATCATGCATGAACAAAAAAAAAAAACATCCATCGGTTAACTGCTATTTTGCTAAGGGGTCACCCATCCAACTAATGTCCTTCCTCAATGCGGCTCAACTTTAATGATCGCTCGATTGCCGTCTGCTTCTCTAGTTTGCTTTACACATAAGTTTTTTTACGAACTATAGCATTACTTAAATCGAATAATTAAATTGATACATCCTACATAAATAATGCACCAAATATGATCAAATTTCATCACATTTGTGTTTTATATAAAATTATAAGTTTCTTTAAGATAATCTGCTCATAAGACCATAGAAATTTTTATATAAGAATCATAAAACTATATAAACTTTTATATAATCATAGATAGGTTTATATAACCGTATTAAACTTTTTTGTAATCATACAAATTTATTTATAACTTTATATAAAATCACATAAATTTTTATAAATTATCTGAATTCTTAGAAAAATTTTATGTCATATAAGATTTCATATGATCATACATGGTTATGAATAACCATATAAAACGTGCTCTTGTAATTTCATAACGTTATATATAATTTAATATGAAGTTACACGAAATTTCATAAAAATTTTATAAGATTAGACGAATTATTAAAAGAATTTTATAAGATCATATGAGTTTTTATATAATCATAATATAAGACTGCATATAATTTATAAAATTTTATCTAGTAATGTTATATAACCGAGACCCCCAGTCCAGGGTGTGACCCCCTGTCCAGGAAGCCAAGATTAGATTCAGTTGATAAAATCAACTGTTTTGTGACTAGCTCTTCTACAGGGCGGGGAATACCCGATCCTGGTCACAAGGAATAATTAAAGATGTTGAGAGTATAGGTAGCTTGTAAAATAAAAGATTTGTATAGATGATATATGTGTATAAACTAGATGGCAATTTTATTTAACCAATTTACCCAGACAACAGACCCCACTTTACAATAATCAAATAAAATAAAACCGCGACAATATTTGACGACACAAGTTGGTGAGAATGACGATTTGACTTTGACAATTTACAGACGCCAAAATGGCAGGCACGACACTGACTCGACTTTATAAATTTTACTTTAATTTCTTGGATAATTTATAATTATGATATTAATTAATTTTCATTCTCAGCACTGACAGAAACTTCAAATTTAATTTTAGCTCTCTAACTGAGAGAAATTATTTACAATAAAAACCAATTTATATAATTTAAAAGGTAAGATTATTCTTACCCGAGCAATAATTTATTTTATATAAAACTTTAATATTTAGAAGACACCTACGTCACGAGACTCCGCCATCTTAGCTCTCTTGGCATCGAGATCGGCCCAGGACCACATCCTCAGATTCCTTGGCGGTTTTACCAATGGGAAAAGAAAACCAACACCTTCCAATTAACTCCAATAACCGCTGACTCCTGACAGATAAAACTCAGGCTTCCTTGTAATCCAGATGACGTAGAAATAACTCAGTTACAACAAAACGTTTGGTGTAGAAAAGAAACGTGGATGCAGTTGCGAAAGAAAAGCTGTGAACTGTCCTGTGGTTTGCCCAGAATTGTCCGTCCTGCCCCTCAGCGAGTCGATTACTACCTCGTACCCCAGGCCCGCGCATGCGCCCTGTAACTTTGCCTCAACAAATCCAGTTGGTATAAGAAAGAGTTATTTTATCCCTCGTTGTCCAGTTACCGTAGGCAGCCACCAGGTTCTAGTTATCCCTCGAGCATGACGTTGAAGAACTATTACCGAATCCCGGTTACAGTTATAAACTCATATATAACTTTATAAAAAATCATAAGCATATGAAACTTCATCTGGCATTGGTATAAAGTTATATATAACTTTATATAAAATCACATCATTTTTTATAATATCCTTATAAGAGTATATAAATCCTTATATGAAGTTTATAAGATTATATAAGCTTTCATATAATCATATATAAATACATGTGTTTGTATATGATTCTATAAGATCTTCTTCCCGGGTTTATATAAAATCACATCAATTTTTATAAAACTATATAAATTCTTATAAGATTTATATAAGATCATATGAACTTTTGTATGATCATATATAATTATATATAAGCATATAAAACTTTATCTAGTAATTTTATAAAGTTATATATAACGTTATATAAAATCATATCAATTTTTATAAAGTCCTCACAAGAGTATATTGATTCTTATAAGAACTTTATAAGATCATACAAGCTTTTATGTAATCATATATAATTTTTATATATTTCTTATATGATCATATATAAATTGTATACGAATATATATGTGTATATATGATCATATAAAATATTTTTTTCCCATGTTTAGATCATTATTTACTCATACAAATAATTCAACAAAACATATGTCTTTGAATAATAACTGCATGAAATAACTCCGTCGTCTTGCTCGGAGAATACTGTCAATCATCAAAAATGCACTGAAACTGATCGTGTAAGAGCTATCTCAGTTGAATTACTTATTACACCATGTTTTAATAAAAAAATTGATTATCAACATTTTGTAGCAGTTATTATAAACAGTAAGAAACGTGAGTAATTATAATATGGATTCGGAGTAATTAAAATTTTGTTAATAAATGCAATTTTTTTATTTTTATAAGAAATAAATTAAACTAAAATTTTCCCTATTAAAAAAGTTTACAATTTAATTAACCATCTGCTTATCTAACTATTGTTATCAATAAATTTCGTTGCATGTCAAAAAAATGATGCTTACAATAAATTCTAAAAAATCTTCAATTTTTTTTATCAACCTAATTTATTTAATTATAATGAATCGAAATTTATTACGGGACTAATATTGTCGGACTTAAAGGATCAAAATCGGACCTCTCAGTGAATCTTATGAAATTTTCATTTGTGTACTTAAAAGTTAATTAACGATAGGATCCCTAGTAAATATGAACAAAGGCTCTCTCCAGGAGGTCCTCTCTCATGTGTCAAGAAGCGGAATAGAAAAGTTCCAAGCTCGGGAATTTAAGATTTGCGGAACTCGATGCGTACCGAAAAATATGTATAGTTTAGTGTGATGATAATATAACTAGCGTATACTTTACTGAATAAGAATTCAGATTTGAGCTGGCTTTGTGCGTATATTCTAATGGTTTAGTCAATAAATTATTCGGACTTTCTTTAGTGAGGTGTGGGCTATCAAATAGCGGAATAATATTGCAACCACGCCAGAGAATCGCATTGACTGGAAGAAATAATAATAATCATAAAAACTACAATATTATTAAAGTATGCGTGAAGTTTTTGGAGCCACAGAAGCTAAATTTACACTGAGAGAAAAAGATGGAAACTTCAAAATTTTCATTTTCAAGATATCTTTTTACCTGGATTTTGTTGTTAGTTTAATCTGAATGAATTGGATTACAGCAAAAAATTTTTTACTGTTTTTACGTTATTACAGTTCCCTAATCACATATGGTTGAAACAGGAACCAGCCGACTGTCGATGACTTTGTCAAGTACTATTTTCACAATCCTTGTTAAATCAGTTGCGCTTGTTTGACTCCCGCAAAAACCGCAATAAATTGGCCCAAACCAATCAGGATTGTTTGCTGAATGTGCAGCAACCACGAGAACGTGATCAATTTCAAGTACAAAAAACTGACCATTGAAATTAAATTTTCGGGTGTTCAGTTGTTTAAAAATTTGAATCAGCCAATAGATTTTGATTCTCAAGTTAAATGACGTTTTCTATAAAGACATCTGAAAGCTTAACTAAGTTGCTGTTAAATTAAGTCTCCGACCATCATTAACACGATGGATGCAACGAACAAAATGTCGTCAAGCACAGAAAAGAATCCATTCGGTTTTCTTTGTATGAGCGGTTTCTTACAATATACTAAGTGAATAGTTTTTTTATGTATTGAATATATATATTTTTAAATTTATAATTTTTTGATGACAATAAGTAAAGGTAATCGGGGATTCTTAACAAGAAAAAAATGAATTTCAAAGTTATACGTTGACACTAACTTCATTAGCAAGCTCGTTGTTTCAAACAACAAACAGTCAAAATAAACAAAATATTTTGATACGTAAAAGTATCAGTTTTTGTCGGTATTAATAAATAAAAAACTAAAGTCAAAGGAAATAATTTACACAACAAATCAACTTTTTATTGAGATATAGTAATTTATAGAAAATAATCGTTTATTTCGTAATAAAAGAAAAAGCTGTAAATTTACACAGTAAAAAATATTGTGTATTTGTGTCGAAAACGTTTTGTGTTAAACTAACACAAAGTTTGTGTCACTTTTTGTAACATAAAAAATGTGTTATACACTCTTTATTAACATATTTTGTGTGTTACTGTGGAATTCTTTGCGCCCTCTTGTGGCGATATTTCAACATCCCGACTAGAAATTGCTGTGGGAATGCCCACTGCATGTATCTGGCCCCAATTGGGTCCCAATGGGGAATTCCCAAGAGGGAAATCCCCATGAGGGCCCAATCAGAACCCAATCGGGAAATCCCAAACAAAAATAAAATAATTTATGGTCGATATTTCCCAATTGGGGCCTGAGCGGGACCTAAGTGGGACAACCCAACGTGAAAATAAATAAATTATTGTAATTTTTCCCCATTGGGTTCTGTGTGGGACCCAAGTGGGAAATCCCAACGTGGAAACAAAAAAAAATTAATGCAATTTTTCCCTATTGGGTTCTGTGTGGGGCCCAAGTGGTAAATCCCAACGTAAAATTAAAAAAAATATTGTCATTTTTCCCAATTGGGTTCTGTGTGGGGCCCAAGTGGGAAATCCCAACGTGGAAATAAAAAAAATTAATGCAATTTTTCCCTATTGGGTTCTGTGTGGGGCCCAAGTGGGAAATCCCAACGTAAAATTTAAAAAAATATTGTCATTTTTCCCCATTGGGCCCTGTGTGGGGCCTGATTGGGATATCCCGACGTTAAAATAAAAAAAAATTTTTCACCTTTTTTAGGGGCACAGTAAAAAATATTGTGTATTTGTGTCGAAAACGGTTTGTGTTAAAAATTGTAGTGTGTTAAACTAACACAAAGTTTGTGTCACTTTATTTTGTAACATAAAAAATGTGTTATACACTCTTTATTAACACATTTTGTGTGTTACTGTGGATTCTTTGCGCCCTCTTGTGGCGATATTTCAACATAATCTTTGTGTTAAAAAGGGGTAACACAAAGTTTGTGTCGAAAATTCAACACAAATTTTGTGTCAACCGTTTTTAACACACAAACTGTGTTGATTTTACACAATATTTTTTACTGTGGGATATCCCATTTTAGCCGTTTAAAATAAAAATTTTTTTTTAACAGCATCTGAAAACTCTTCTCTATACACTCCGAATACCACTTTTTGGTTTTATCGTCTGTTATTCTTTGGTATCATAATAAATATACTATTTACACTCACGCGATCACATACGTGGGTCAGCGCAGTGGATAACATCAAAGACTTCAACTCGGAAGGACGCAGGTTCGAGCCCAACAGTCGCCGGGATTTTTTCATTAATTTAAATCATGTACACTCCTTCTAAATAATGCTCCTAGTACATTAAATTAAAATTCGGATTTAATTACAATTATCTTTCTTTTTTTGCATTTCAATATTTTTTCTAACAGGGATGCCTTAGTGGGATCTCTTGGGGATTTCCCCATTGGGGTACAAGTGGGATTTCCCTATTGGGGCACAAGTGGGATTTCCCCATTGGGGCACAAGTGGGATTTCCTCATTGGGGCACAAGTGGGATTTCCCTATTGGGGCACAAGTGGGATTAACCCATTGGGGCCCAATAGGTCTTTGCGTGACATCCCTATGTACGGCCCCAATTGGGAATCCCAACGGGGGCCCAAGTGCTCGCACCTAAAAATTTCTAGTCGGGATAATCTTTGTGTTAAAAAAGGGTTACACAAAGTTTATGTCGAAATTTCAACACAAATTTTGTGTCAACCCTTTTTAACACACAAACTGTGTTGATTTTACACAATATTTTTTACTGTGTATTTAAATACGTTTTAAGTAATAAAAATGAGAATTGATGTCGTTTTCAATTATTCATCAGTTCAGTAATTTATATCAATTATTATTATTTATAAGTTGGAAAATTTAATTTACTTTATTTGATGCAAAAACATTTATATATATATACATATTAGACTGGGCCAAAGAAATTGACTACTTTTTTTTTCTTACACTGTAAAAAATCACCGGGGTAAGTCCAAGCGGTGTAGGTGTTAAAATTATCGGTGTTAAATTTACCCCCGAAAGCGGTGTGAAAATAACGCCGCCACCGGTGTAAATATTCTAGACCGGTGTTAAAATAACGCCGCCACGGGTGTAGATATTCTTTACCGGTGTTAAAATATTTTACTTTGTGAATATTTTTACTTACTCGATCACTATACTTGTTAATAAACGATATTTTTTATTAATTTTCATAAAGAACTGACATTTTTTGAGTTTTATAATCTTTAAAATTAATACTCCAAGCGGACGCAGTTTACCCTGCATTTACAACGGTATTACTCCGCTTTTACACCGATATTACTCCGTTTTTACACGGATTACCCCGATTTAACACCGGTATTTTTAACACCGGTGAGTTACTCCTCCTACACCGGTGTAATTTTATTTTAACACCGGGCGGAGTTAAAACGAGTCCATTTTTAACAACGCACTTTTTACAGTGTAGCTATATCGAGAATATTATTCAGAATGACAAAAAAAAAATTTCATGAAAGCTTGAGCCCTTAATATTAATTTTAAGAGGTCTATCATCGATATTTTTAATTTTAATTTATAATTTGATGTTTTACATCAGAACTGCTAAAACATTGGAGTAAAAAAAAATAATTTTTACTTATTCTTATGTGAAATTAAATTCCCTACAAAAAGGTCTGATTAAAAATTTTCATTAGACAAGCCGTTTCCGATTAATTAAGCTTAATAAATTGATATATTTTTTCGATTTAACATTTTTACTTTTGAATTTTGTAACAGACGAATCAATGAATATCTAATAAAGACCATGACAGCTTTTCAAAGGAAATTTAATGCATTACAAAAAAGGTCTCCTAACATTTTTTGCTAAATTCACTCCTTCAAAAGTTATTCAAGGTTGAATTTGAGTCAAAACGATCTCAATAACGTGAATAACTTCCGAAGGAGTGAATTTAGCAAAAAATGTTAAGAAGCCTTTTTTGTAGAGAATTAAATTTCCTTCAAAAATCTGTCATGATCTTTTTTAGATATTTCTTGATTCGTCAGTTACAAAATTCAAAAGTAAAAATGTTAAATCGAAAAAATAAATCACTTTATTAAGCTTAATTAATTGAAAACGGCTTGTCTGACGAAAATTTTCAATCAGACCTTTTTTGTAGGGAATTCAATTTTACATAAGAATAAGTGAAAATGAATTTTTTTTACTCCAATGTTTTAGCAGTTCTGACGTAAAACATCAAATTATGAATTAAAATTAAAAATAGCGATGATAGACCTTTTAAAATTAATATTAAGGGTTCAAACTTTCATGAAATTTTTTTTTTGTCATTCTGAATAATATTTTTGATATAGCTATAAAAAAAAAAATCTGTCTATCGGTTGACCCTGCGGGCCAGCCCCAAAACTTCCCGCTGTTTTCGAGCTCCTTGAGCTCGAAAACATTGTTGTGAGTACATTGTCGAGCTCTTCGAGCTCGAAAATACTATTGTATCCCATTCTTTTCGAAAAAAACCGTTTTTAGCATTTCTTTCTCCCACGATATCTCACGAACGAATCGATCGATTTCGATGGTTGAGGCGGCAATCGACGTGTTTTATTGAGTTCTAGAGCTGATTAGATTTTGAAGTCGATCGTTCGAGTCGTTTCTGAGAAATCAATAAAAAACTAAAAAAAAAAAAAATTTTTTTCCGTAATTCGCCAATATTTTCGAATCTACTTGATCAAATGATCTGAAATTCTCAGAAAAGTTGATGGCCAATAAGTTCTTTCAATTGCCGCCTTAACCATCCAAATCGGTTCATTAGTTAAAAAGTTATAATCCGGTCACACACATACACACACACACACACACACACACACACACACACACACACACACACACACACACACACACACACACACACACACACACACACACACACACACACACACACACACACACACACACACACACACATACATACATACATACAGACACTCGGACATCATTCTGAAAATAGTCAGAATAGCTTCCTTGGACCTCAAAACGTCGACATCTGATGAAATTTCGATTTTCGCAAATCGGGGTGAAAACAATAACTTCCCAATTTTTCGAAAATCGTCGATTTTCGTAGCGGGAAGTTAAAAAATAGTCAATTTTTTTGGCCCAGTCTAATAAATACACTGGTCACAGAAATTAAGGGATAGAAAAAAAATCCGAAATTTTTAGGTGATTTTCAACATGCTGTAACTCGGTGAAAAATGGTCGTATAAAAAAAATAAAAAAAGCAAATTGTAGCCTCAAGTTTCTAGTTTTCAGATCTGGACCTTAAAATTTTTTATCATGTACGGTTCCGGAGTAATCATGAGAAAACCAATAAAAAAAAAATTTTCAAAATTTTTGCTGGTCTTTCAATACCTCTATGGGCGACTATAAATTTTTTTGAATAATCCGACTGTCTGACTTTTCTTGGAAATTTTATGCCCTTTAATTTGGTGGCCTTAAAAAGTCTCTACGACGATTTGGCGCCGAGTTATCATTGATCAAAGCAAAAAAGTCCATTTTGGCTTTGATAATTAATAACTCCGGATTTATTGGTTGCACAGAAAATGAAAGCAGGGTTTTGAAAACTGGAAAACATTCTCTATAAGGCAAAATTAGTGGCACTTGATAGAAAAATTTTTTTTAAAGCGATATTGTTTGGTAAAAAACAGGTCAAAATTCACAAATTTAAGGATATTCGGAAATCTTGCTATAACTTTGGATATAACGGATGAACAAAGGATATCTTCGACTTTTTTTCAACCTCAAAGTGTCCTGAAAAAACCCTGAAAATTTCAAATCGCTGCGATTTTTCTTTCTTAGTGCCCCGAAGCTTTAAATTTATCGATTTTGTCAAAAATCACCATAATTGGTAGTTTCTCGGTTTTTGTTCATTTTTTAGATTTGAAAATGGTTTTTTCACCGATAATCTTCATTTCTTCAACCAAAAAGATCGATTATCGAAAAAAAAAAAAAAAAAAAAATTTTAAAAAAATTTTTTTTTTTTTTTTTCAAATTTTTTTTTTTCAAAAATTTTTTTTTTTCAAAATTTTTCTTTTGTTGTATCTGCAATGATTTATCATTGTCAAAAAAAATTCGTAAAATTTTTTTTACCGCCGGCATTAGAGTTACCCAAAGCGTATGTTTGTTAAGTTGACATTTAAAGCAGATGCAGTTACAGCGGTAAAAAAAATTTTAGGAATTTTTTTTGACAATGATAAATCATTGCAGATACAACAAAAAAAAAATTTTGAAAAAAAAAAATTTTTGAAAAAAAAAAATTTGAAAAAAAAAAAAAAAATTTTTTTAAAATTTTTTTTTTTTTTTTTTTTTCGATAATCGATCTTTTTGGTTGAAGAAATGAAGATTATCGGTGAAAAAACCATTTTCAAATCTAAAAAATGAACAAAAACCGAGAAACTACCAATTATGGTGATTTTTGACAAAATCGATAAATTTAAAGCTTCGGGGCACTAAGAAAGAAAAATCGCAGCGATTTGAAATTTTCAGGGTTTTTTCAGGACACTTTGAGGTTGAAAAAAAGTCGAAGATATCCTTTGTTCATCCGTTATATCCAAAGTTATAGCAAGATTTCCGAATATCCTTAAATTTGTGAATTTTGACCTGTTTTTTACCAAACAATATCGCTTTAAAAAAAATTTTTCTATCAAGTGCCACTAATTTTGCCTTATAGAGAATGTTTTCCAGTTTTCAAAACCCTGCTTTCATTTTCTGTGCAACCAATAAATCCGGAGTTATTAATTATCAAAGCCAAAATGGACTTTTTTGCTTTGATCAATGATAACTCGGCGCCAAATCGTCGTAGAGACTTTTTAAGGCCACCAAATTAAAGGGCATAAAATTTCCAAGAAAAGTCAGACAGTCGGATTATTCAAAAAAATTTATAGTCGCCCATAGAGGTATTGAAAGACCAGCAAAAATTTTGAAAATTTTTTTTTTATTGGTTTTCTCATGATTACTCCGGAACCGTACATGATAAAAAATTTTAAGGTCCAGATCTGAAAACTAGAAACTTGAGGCTACAATTTGCTTTTTTTATTTTTTTTATACGACCATTTTTCACCGAGTTACAGCATGTTGAAAATCACCTAAAAATTTCGGATTTTTTTTCTATCCCTTAATTTCTGTGACCAGTGTATATATAGGGCATATTCCATACCAAATTGACCACTTTTTGAGGTCACCCCCTCCGATATTTTTTAAAAATTTATATGTTTTGGAGGCTGATAAAAAACGCTCTCATGAATTTTTTCAAATTTTTTTGACTACTCGTTTCCAAGATACTGATTTTTTTCAAAATACGAGGTTTTTTTTTAAACGGTTATAACTTTGCGAAAAATATACCAATCGGATCGTTTTTTTTTTCAAAATCTTCATTTTTGAATGTTCTTTCAAGAAAAAAATACGCTTTTATTCTTAATCAATTCCTTCATGGTTTATTTTAAGTTTTAAACAAAAAAAACGTTTTTTCGAAATGTATGCCCCCTTCGATTTTTATGAAAAAATTCTCAAAAAAACTTGGATAAATTTAGAAAATTTTGAGACCAATCCGATCGTGGTCAAACAATTCGTTCTATTTTTTTCTTAATTCGAAAACATTTTTTTTTTTTAAATATTATTTTTCGACTTAATTTGACCAATAAACATTCTCAGATCGGTCTATTTAGCTGCTATGATTTTTTTTTAAATACTGTGCCGGTTGGAGTATACTATTTTATGAAGTTTTTCTATTCAATCAGTAAATGAATTTTAAAAATCATCTAAGAACTACTTATGAGTTATCTTTATAACCTAGGAGAGGTAGCACGTGGCCGATAGTCAATAAGAAAAAAAAAACCAAGGGAAGGATAGTAAATGAAATTGATCCGCATTCAAACCCCAAAGTAATAAACGATGTTTATTTTTTTTTACGCTTAAACAATTTTTGAATTTTAAATTCAGTTGAATTTGAGTATTGTTTTACAAGTAAACTTCCATCGCCATTTGGTATCACACAATGAAGTTTTTGAGTTCCTTTTGTAGTTGCTGTTCTATTAAACATCATTGGGTGATAGGGATACTCATAAGTAGTTCTTAGTTGATTTTTAAAATTCATTTACTGAATGAGTAGAAAAACTTCAAAAAATAGTATACTCCAACCGGCACAGTATTTAAAAAAAAATCATAGCAGCTAAATAGACCGGTCTGAGAATGTTTATTGGTCAAATTAAGTCGAAAAATAATATTTAAGAAAAAAAAATGTTTTCGAATTAAGAAAAAAAATAGAACGAATTGTTTGACCACGATCGGATTGGTCTCAAAATTTTCTAAATTCATCCAAGTTTTTTTGAGAATTTTTTCATACAAATCGAAGGGGGCATACATTTCGAAAAAACGTTTTTTTTTTGTTTAAAACTTATAATAAACCATGAAGGAATTAATTAAGAATAAAAGCGTATTTTTTTCTTGAAAGAACATTCAAAAATGAAGATTTTGAGAAAAAAAAACGATCCGATTGGTATATTTTTCGCAAAATTATAACCATTTCAAAAAAAAAACCTCGTATTTTGAAAAAAATCAGTATCTTGGAAACGAGTAGTCAAAAAAATTTGAAAAAATTCATGAGAGCGTTTTTATCAGCCTCCAAAACATATAAATTTTTCAAAAATATCGGAGGGGGTGACCTCAAAAAGTGGTCGATTTGGTATGGAATGCCCCATATCTATACTAATATATAAATCTATAGGCTCTGTCTGTACATGGTGTTTTTATTTCGAATTATGCGTCAAATATCATTTTTATGACCTACTCATACTGTATTTACCCTTTTTGGAATTTTTGTCTGTCTGTCTCTCTGTCTGTTTGTACCTTTATAACTGATCAACCACTCATCTGATTGAGATGAAATTTTTTATACATATACAAGATGCTGTCACTTAGAATATAGGCTACTATTTAAATTAATTATAAATCAGAATTCGGATATATAAATTATTTTTCTAAAAGTACAATAGAAAAACAGTTAAATTACAGCCATCAATTGTTTTTATTCCATTAGCGTCAATTGTTTTTTATATTTTTTTTATAGATTAGATTTTGTTTAAATTATCAATTGTTTCTGTTAACTGAATCGTATATCACAGTTTATTAAACAGTCAAAATAAAAGAGTCTAATCTGACTTATTTGTAACTAAGTAAGAATATAAACCTATTCAATATAGTATCTCTGGAACTATAAGGCTTACGGATTTTAAATTCAGCGTGAACGTTTGATATGTAATGTAGGTATTCTTCATAAGGGCGTTAATAAAATTTACTCCTAACAGGGTTCGCGTGGGCTTCAAGCGTTAATATGCTTCCGTTTTTCAAATACATACGTTACAGTGTTGAAATTCGGCATGAACGTTTATTGTGTCATTTAGGGATCCCTCATGAAACGACTTTAATAAAATCAACTCCAAAGGGGGTTCGCGGGGGCGTCAAACGATGATATAGTCCTGTTTTTTGAGTATAGGTGTAACTGACTCAAAATTCGGCCTGAACGTTTATCATGTCATGCCAGTATCCCTCACTAAATAACTATAACAAAATCTGCTCCAAAAGGGCTACGCGGGGGCGTCAAACGTTAATATACTCCCGTTTCAAAATATATGTGTTACAGAGTTGAAATTTAGTGTGACCGTTTATTATGTCATGTCAGTATACCCCACTAAATGGCTATGATAAAATCGGCTTCCAAAAGGAGATGCGGGGGCATCAAACGTTAAGATACTCTCCTTTTAAAAATATATGTGTTACAAAGTTGAAATTCAGTGTGAGCGTTTATTATGTCATGTAGGTATCCCTTATAAAACTGCTTCGAAAAACTTTACTCCTAAGAGGGTTGGCGTCAAGCGTTAATGTGCTTCCGTTATCCAAATACATACGTTACAGAGTTGAAATTCGGCGTGAACGTTTATTATGTCATGTAGGTGTCCCTTATGAAACGGCTTTAATAAAATCAAAACTCCTAAGAGGGTTCGCGGGGCGTTCAAGGTTAATATGCTTCCGTTCATTGAATATATATGGTACAGAGTTTAAATTCGGCATGAACGTTAACTTTGTCATGTACACAGAAAAAAAAATTCTCGACTGAAGATAAATATTTTTGATTCAAGAAAATTTTTTTGGAAACCTAAATTTTCTCAGATAAAGTAGAAATCTTCTCCGACCAAGGCAAAGTTAAAAAAAGTCACATTAAAGTCAGAATAAAACAAAATTAGACAGTTACAACCCAAATTAAAAAAATACTTATTATTAGTAACATATAATTAATGATAGTAATAAATATTCAAGGTGTTTATGGTTTAGAATACTTGATTTTTATTAAATGGTATATTGTTTATATCAAAAAATTATAAAGAAACATTAACAAATAATTCTTCTTATGTAGCATTTAAATACTTGAATGAAAAACGTTTTGGTCTTCTTCATTCTTTTATAAAAATTATTGATCAAATATGCGATTGTCAAAAAATTAGTAATTGTAAGTGCCTTGGCCATCATTTTGCAATAATAACTCTTCTGCAAACAAAACCTTTCAAAGAGCCTGTCAGAGTTCTCCAACTATCACACTTATATGAATTCATTGTAATTGAAAATGTATTTGCGATTCCTGTCGAAAATTTACTATCGGTATGTTTTTATATTAATACAGGTAGTAAAACGTTTATTGCAGAATTGGTTAATCAGTATGAAAATAAATGATACTGTAAACAAGAGTTTATACAAATTCTTCAGGAACAGAATAAAAAAAAATAATTGCAATAAAAATTTTTTTAATAGTAATTTTAATTTAATCAGAAATAATTTTTAAAAAATTTGCTATAATTAAAATTGAGTTTTAATTTTAGATTAGTTTAATTAATAAATAAGTATAAAAACCACATTCGATTTGACTTAATTTTCAAGTTAAAATTAAGTCAAATATAAAACTAGATTTCGAATCGATTACCAGTTGTTTTTTTAAGACAAAATAAGTCAAATTTAAGGCAATGAAATAATTTAAGTCAAAAAAAGTTAAATTAAAGGAAACTAAACAATTTAAGTCAAAAAAAGTCTAATCTAAGGCAAAAAAGTTAAAAAAAGTCAAGATTAAGTCAATATTAAGTCAAAAAAAGTTTATAAAGTTGAAATGTAGAATACAGTTGTCGGCATATCGACGACTTCAAAGGAAATTAAGTTAAATCAAGTCAAATTTAAGATTTTTTTTTGACCCGGGTGATCAGGGCCTCGTCACGATATTCTTATTAAAAAAAAAGTTATTTGCCATCGGGTCAACCTGACAAGTTCCTGATCAGGACCTTATCTGGATATCCTTATTCAAAAAATAGTTATCCCATCTCTTTAAATATTTCATTTACCCGAGTAAAAATGAAATTATTATTTTTACGAAAAAATTATAAATTTTTATCGACCGCCGCACCACCGCTGCACCACCGCCGTTTGGCGGACTATTCCGCCGCACGCTAAAAATATATTCTGCCAGCACCGCCGCACCGCCGCTGCACGACCGCCGCACCGCCGCTGCACAACCGCTGCACGACCGCCGCACCAATGCTTAAGCATAACCCCGATTTCACAAAAAAATGGCATTTATATGCCAAAATATCTTATAATTAATTAATTAATTTACCCGGATTATGGTGAGAAAAATTTAATTGTCCAGTAAAAGTGAATTATATATAGCCGCATGTATAGAAATTTCAACTAAATTAAAAAAAAAGACTTGCTCAATTTTAGTAGTTTTTTTTTTTGTTTGATGATGCGGAAATCAATCAGATTTGTGATGAAATTAATTTCTAACCGAGTAGAAATTTTTAATTTAGGGAAAAAACGCTATAAATATTAACCAAACGCACACGATTTAGTAGGATTCGAACCCGGGACCTTACGCACGAAAGACCGACGCTTTAACGACTAGGCTACGCTACCGACAGTGACTACTAAGTTTACTTGTGCTATATGAGATTGAAAAGAATATACCACTTTTAAATCACTAATCAAAAATAATTTACAACAAAATATCACAGCTATGGTGCGGCGGTGGTGCAGCGGTGGTGCGGCGATATGGTGCGGTAGTGGTGCAGCGGTGGTGCGGCGGTCGATAAAAATTTATAATTTTTTCGTAAAAATAATAATTTCATTTTTACTCAGGTTGTCACGGCGGTGGTGCGGCGGTGGTGCAGCGAATAGATAAATCTTTAGTCGTCACGGCGGTGGTGCGGCGGTAGTGCAGCGAATAGATAAATTCTTTAGTTGTCACGGCGGTGGTGCGGCGGTGGTGCGGCATTTATAAAATAATCGGAATTGTCACGGCTGTAGTGCAGCGGTGGTGCGGCGCTTAAAAAGCCGTGCAGCGGTGTTGCAGCGGTGGTGCGGCGGAATTCTGTTTTTACTCGGGTACAGGCTAAAAATTAAAAAAAGTACAAAAGAATATTATATAAAAATCACGTCAATCATTGTAGCACAGATTTTTTACTTTTTCATCAGTTATTATTTGACATCATAATGAATATTATATTTACACTTTTAAAATCACTTGTGTATGTTAGCCCAGTGGATAGCATCGAGGACTTTGAATCGAAAGGACGCAGGTTTCGAGCCCAGCAGTTATCGGGATTTTTTCATCAATAAAAAATATGTTTACTTCCTTTAATTAATGCTCTCAATACAATAGATAACATTCTCGATCGAATTAAAATTCTCTTATTGCACACCTCAATCGCGAAAGCGTTGAGTGTGCTTTACTGTCACTCTCTCGCTCTCGGCCCTTCCACTGACTTTAAATCCTCTCTACTTTCTTTATAGTACACCAAAGTTGTTAATGCACGGAAAAAAGCGCAGCTCAAAATTAGCTAATAATTATAGTCGTCGAATAAAAATTACTTTCCTTAGAGAAATTTACAATCCCAAACCAAAAATTACTAATATCAATGGAAAATTACATTTTTTTGTTAATTCTTACAATCAGTATTGTAAATTTTACGATTTGTAAAAGTTATAATACAGATCAACAAAAATTGAATAAAGAATGGTAATAATCCATAATTATTTTACAACGATCGTTCTGGAAATAACAATATTCAAAAATCTCTTTGATAATATTACAATTCTGCGTTAAAAACATTTGTAAGAGTATAAATTGAATATTACAATTCATTAAGAATAAATTACTATAAAACTTATATTTATTTTTGTCTATTCTATAAAATTCAGTAGATAAAATAAAAAACATTAGTATAGAGTAGATAGTGATTTTTATTTGGAAATAACAGAAAAGTCACTCATGACTCAAGTTATGTTTACATGAATTTCGCAAAAATTATTCATTTATATCCTGATTATTACAATTTGTAAGATTATTAATTTTATTTTATAACATTTTAAAACTATTACTGAAAACATTGGAAAAAGAACTCTGGTATTCTAAAAATTATAATATCAAATAAATTTTGTTGAGGTATTGCAGTTTTTAAAACATCGATAACGTGAATTGCTACTTAGCGGGTAAAAATTACTATTTGCCATTGTAACTTTTAATACGAGAAATATAATATCGACTGCGTTGTATTTTATTCATATTTGGCATATACTTCGAGAAATTGGAAGGGTACCTGTAGCCGAGTGGTTAGCATGCTTGCACTTTAACTGGAATATTTGCAAGGCGTAGGTTCGAATCCCACAGTGGTAAAAAAAAAAAGATGGTGGATTTTAAATAGGTATTGAGATATATACATAAATATATATACAGATAAATTCCGACGATATATATATATATATATATGTTGGAAAAAAAATTTATTATTACACACAAGGAGACAATTTTTACTATCTGGATTAGTAAAAATTCAATAGCAGTCTCAGTGAAAGTTTTATTCTAAGATAGATTTTTTATTAAATCAAATGGTAAATTTTATTGAATGCTTTAGTTTTGTACTCTAAAACTCAAAGTAATTTTACTTATAATTTAGTAATTCATAGGATTAAGCGATTATAATTTTTACTCATTTAAAAGGAAAATTTCCACATTCTTGGACCGTTTCAAGTTTGCCTCGGTGAAATAGTAATTTTTATTTGAAAAATATCGAATATTACGAGATTTTTTTCTCCGTGCAGTTTTTTTTACTTTTATTTGAACTTTTTGAGGATTTAGGGTTTTATATTATTTTGCTTCTGCTCAGGAATTGTTCAAAAAAAAGTTATTGGAACTAATTATGAAAATTTTTTAACTCTAATAAAAAACGTTTTTTAAATTTTGGGTTTCTATATATTTTTCGTATAATGTTTTTAATTCGTTCCTATCATTATTTTTAGGAACAGTTTCTGAACATGTTCAAAGTATGATAAAAACCCAAATTTTCCGAAAAGTTCTAATAAGAATAAAAAAATGTTCATAGATGGTTCCAATCACCAATTTTTTGAACTATTTTTGAACAAGACAGAATGACTCGAACGGATTTTATTTTAGTTCATAGGGTAAACGCACCAATAGATAGACGGTTAAGCAGACGCCCCCGCGGTTTTGCGAATGCCGTAAATTTTCGGCATTTATTCACATGCCGTAAATTTACCGTAATAATTTGGTAGTAATATGGCTATATTCGCCAGTTTTTTTCCTGTAGTTATGCCATATATTTACTGTACTTATACTGTAGAGTTACCAGATTACTACAGTAGTATAACTATAAAAATGCCGAACTTTTACCAAAAATATGCTGTAAAAAAACTATAAAAATGCTGAACTTTTACCAAAAAAATTCTGCAAAAAAACTATAAAAATGCCGAACTTTTACCGAGAAAATGCTATATAAAAACCGTAATAATACGATAATTTTATAATAATAAAATCGTATTTTTTTGGTAATAATATCGTAGATATCCTGCGATTTTGCCAGATTTATGCTGATATAATGGAAAATTGTAAAAAATTTGGTTTTATTTTTTGTTCGCTTCTGCATTTAAAATCATCGAAAATGTGCAAACTGTAAAATTTTTTATTTTATTCTATTAGTTCACACATTCCTTATTCAAACAAACGAATGTGAGTGAAAATAACAATCCGGGAAAATTGAGGTTTTCAATTTTCTTAAGTTTGTATCCATATAAATACAATTAATATCAAACGTTCAGTAAGCGATTTAGCAAAATGGTTAACAGAACAGACTGTGAATCGTTAGGACTCGGGATCGAGCCCACGAGCTGACGGGGTTCTTTTTTTTTTTTTTTTTTTTTCATGACAGTTTTTGTATATATAACTTCATAATGTTATATATAATTATATAAAGTTGTATATAACTAAATAAAATTTTATTTTCGGGTAGAACGTTTTGATGCTGCAAAAATGCTGAAAATATACGATAAATATGCTGAATAGTTACGGTTTTAATGCGGTTAAAATACCGTGTTTTTTCTGTTTTATTACCGTAAATATTCTGAATTTATTTCGTAAATTTTTGGTAGTAATGCGGCAAAAAAACTGGCCAAAATAACTTGAGTAATACCATATTTATGCAGTATTTATACCGTATAATTCCGGTATTATTTCGGTATTTCCAAAACCGCGAGAGTACTCTCATGTTTTTTAATCGAAATGAAGCAATAAAATATAAATAAGTTATAATAAAATGAATTATACTTAAGCAAAAATGTTTAATTAACTAGAAAAAAATAATTAAAACTTTGTATAACGTAGTGGTTGATTACAAAAAAGGAAAATTTAAGAAAAAGTCCAAATCCCCAGTAGATGGACGAAATCTCCAATAGATGGACAGCCAATACCAGTAGATGGACGCTTCTTGCAAATGATATTTTCGTCTTCTTATATATATAAAAAATTATTAAATTTTTCATAATACCAGCATGTGTTTAATACAATTAATTAAAAAAACAAATGTGAGATAATAATTTTCAAAATATATGTAGTATTTTTTATTATCTTAAAAAATTTCTCACTCTTACATATTAGGTAACGCAAAATACATGATAATACACTCCTCACATAAATTAAGGGAGCAAGAAAAAAATCCAAATTTTTGGGGGATTTTCAACAGGCTGTAACTTGTAGAAAAATGGTCGTACAGCAAATAAAAAAAAAGCAAATTGTAGCTCTAAGTGTCTAGTTTTTGGATCTGAGTTTGAAAAATTTTTTTTTTAATTTTTTTTCGAGTAATCTTGAGAAAACCACCGAAAAAAAAATTTTCGATATTTTTTTGTTTTTTTTTTTTATCCTACGGACTTGGGAAAAATTATTTTGACTTAACCTCTATATGGACCGGATAACTTGTTTATTCAGCTTTAATATGTTTTCATAAAGATCTCGATACGAGAATTTCTCGCTGAGATATCGGTGTTTGAGTGGAAAAAGGTCATTTTGTCTTTGATCATCAATATCTCAGCAACCAATGATTGCACAGAAAATTCAAGGTTGGTTTCGAAAACTTGAATTAAATATCTACAAGAATTGGCTATTGATTTTTTGATAAAAAAATTTTTTTCAATCATTACATGAATTTCAAAAAGCCACCAAAAAAGAGCTTTTCGTGGTTTTTTGGAAAATCAAGCGCCTACTCAAAAATATCGCGGAAACCACTAATGTTAAGTGTGACTTTTACTGTTCAATATACCCACAAAAACCCTACCAAGTTTCAATTTAATCCAGCCAACCGTTTTTTTATCCCACTTGATTGAATTTTTGAAAAAATTAAAGGAGCAAGAATTTCGCTCCGAAAAGGTCATAATTATTATTAAAAATAAAAAAAAAATTTTTTTTTTCATTTTCCTCTCAATTCTGTATCAGTGACTTGGTAAATTTGAAAATTAAAAAAAAAAAAAAAAAGAAAAATCGAAAATTTTTGAAAAAAATATTCAAAAATTTAAAAAATTTTTTTTTTTTTTAGTTTTTTTTAAATTGGCTAAAAATTAAAAAAAAATTACCGCCGGCATTACCCAAAGGTCAATTAAAGTCCGGAAGATGAAAATCGGTGAGAATGTGAGTCGCTATGTTTTTTTAATTTTCAGCCAATTTTTTTAATTTTTGAACATTTTTTTCAAAAATTTTCGATTTTTCTTTTTTTTTTTTTTTTAATTTTCAAATTTACCAAGTCACTGATACAGAATTGAGAGGAAAATGAAAAAAAAAAATTTTTTTTTATTTTTAATAATAATTATGACCTTTTCGGAGCGAATTCTTGCTCCTTTAATTTTTTCAAAAATTCAATCAAGTGGGATAAAAAAACGGTTGGCTGGATTAAATTGAAACTTGGTAGGGTTTTTGTGGGTATATTGAACAGTAAAAGGCACACTTAACATTAGTGGTTTCCGCGATATTTTTGAGTAGGCGCTTGATTTTCCAAAAAACCAGGAAAAGCCCTTTTTTGGTGACTTTTCTAAATTCATGTAATGATTAAAAAAAATTTTTTTATCAAAAAATCAATAGCCAATTCTTGTAGAGAATTTATTCAAGTTTTCGAAACCAACCTTGAATTTTCTGTGCAATCATTGGTTGCTGAGATATTGATAATCAAAGACAAAATGACCTTTTTCCACTCAAACACCGATATCTCAGCGAGAAATTCTCGTATCGAGATCTTTATGAAAACAAATTAAAGCTGAATAAACAAGTTATTCGGTCCTTATAGAGGTTAAGTCAAAATAATTTTTCCCAAGTCCGTAGGATAAAAAAAAAAAACAAAAAAATATCGAAAATTTTTTTTTCGGTGGTTTTCTTAAGATTACTCGAAAAAAAATTAAAAAAAAAATTTTTCAAACTCAGATCCAAAAACTAGACACTTAGAGCTACAATTTGCTTTTTTTTTATTTGCTGTACGACCATTTTTCTACAAGTTACAGCCTGTTGAAAATCGCCCAAAAATTTGGATTTTTTTCTTGCTCCCTTAATTTATGTGAGGAGTGTAGATTCATAATATTAATTAACAATTTATAAATTATTAATTATTTTGCTTACATTTTATTTATATTAAAAAAATAATAAATAAATAAAAATAAGTTTATGTTAACAAACAATTTTATTTAAATGTTGTGAAAAAAAAAAAAAAAAAAAATTGAAAATTTACCCGATAAATCCAATGTCCATCTATTGGGTTAAGGTCAGAAATTTATCTCCAATAGATGGACGGCAAATTTTATTAAATTTTTTCAATTTTATTAGTTAATTATTAAAGTAATAAATTTGTTAATGAACTACGAACATAATCACATGATACATATCTTATTTTTTCATTTATTTATATTAGTTATAACAAATATAGTTTACCGGTTGTCTGTCACATGCTTAGTAATGGTGGCGCTTTTGAAGCAAAACGTCTTCACGTTAAAATAAAAATAATCGTTTTTATGATTATAACATATATTAAATTGAAAAAAAATGATTTTCTAACATCAGAAATATATATAGTCAAAAAAAAAAATTTTTATGTTACATTTTCATTCCTAAATTTTATTTAATCGGTTATTAAAATAATATTCGTCCATCTATTGGGGGGTGCCCATCTATTGGTGTATTTACCCTAGTAACTCTCAAATTTTTAATTTTAAAACAACTAAAAAATTACAAAAACAAAAATTTTTTAGCTTCAAATCTGAAAAATTCTGGTATGAGTCAATATATTGACATTATAATCTTTCTAATCTTCAAGTAAGAATATTTTTTTTAAGTTCTTTTAAACCATAAAATTGTCAATCTAAATTATTTTCGCTCAAAAACTATAAAAATCCTCCAAGAAAAATACGCCGTTGTTCAAAATTTTCACACTTCTAATAATTTTTTCAATGTTACAAAAATGTTCATTTTGAAGTTCCCATAATTATCCCAATTTTGGAATGTTCACAGTCACGAACGTTTTTGGAACTAATTTTTTTTACACGGGTAAATAAACATAAATAAATAAACGAAAAAAAATATCTTCATTTTTAATGTTAACTTTATTTACATTTTTTTTACAAAAATTTCGTACCATTAATTATTTACACTTTATTATTATTATTAGTAATTTTATCAATAAACAAAAAAATATTTGTACATTTACATTTAGTTTTCTTTGTTTATTTACAGACAACTAATAATCCGGTAACTAAATATTATTATTTGGTGTCAGTATTAATATTATAAGAATAAAAAAAATATTTATATTAATGCATTGTGTTAAGTATGCTTTTAATTAATGTAAATAAATAAAAAAAAAGTTATCCACGATTATTTACAATAATTAATTATAATAAATTAATTATTAAAATAATTTAATTTATTTTCCTTTGGACTATTCTAATTCACAGCCCTACTAAAAATATATATATTTATTTATTTATTCACTAAAGTTAATATTTATTATTAATTATGAATTAGTTGCGTATGTATTAAAAAATAAATAATTTACTTATAATAATAAATATCATCGAGCATATTATCTGATGACATGAGCGTAAGACTTTTCTCTTCGTGCATTCCTTTAGCGTAATTTATTTGCTGGGACACCCACTTGGCAATTTCATCAGTGTCGCATCTAACTTTCGGTCGTCTCAGTACCTCAGGAGCATCAAAATTAATCAAACCCGAGTCAATTCTCGAAGTCAGCTCAATATAATAAATTACCGATCCATTGGCTTCAATTTTCTTTGTCTCCTGACACTGTACCAGGTCCGCAAGTCCAACTTCAGTGACCACAGTCTTGCTACTCCCACAAATAATTCTCACTCGTTCATTAGACACCAGCACCTTCAAATTTTCTTGCCCACCGCACAAACTTTCCCACGCGACAAACAATTCATTGTAATTTCTGTCATTAATGTTGTACAGAAACTCTTGTCCTTCAGCTTGCTGAGGATTGTACGGCGGTAAGAGTCCAGCAGGTCCGCTGGCAACTCGAGGTAACCGCTGTCTTTTAGGAATAGTCCTGTGAGCACTTCTGCTGGACTCTCTTATAGCAGTAGCAGCTTCTGTTGCAAAATCTAAGACACCAACGACGGGTTTTGTAAAAGTACCAACGATTCCTTTGCCAAAACCGGCAATAAATCCGGGAAATCCTTCATTTGCGGCGCCGTCGTAGGTCTGTCTTACGACGCTGGTCAATCCACCGAGGACTCCAAAGCCTAGACCTTTTAGACCCGCGACAAAATGATCCCCACTGTGAACTGTTTGGGAACGTATTCTCTGGCGCGTTTCTTCGTGACCCTCGTCCATTGTAACGCGTCCCAGTCCATCGGATAAAGACTCTGATAATTTAGCAGTAGAATTTGATAATCCGTGAGTTACATTTTTTATTAATGTCTTGACATTTCCTTCCCGTATAAACCCGGACATGCCTTCGGAGATATCATTTACGAAACCCAGAGGATTACCCAGGAAGTCAACGCTTCCAAGAATAACTGCCGCTTGCCATTTCAATTCATCTTTGTAGTGTTTTATTATTGAGTGGATCAAAAACTGGCTGCTTTCAAAGGGATGCTTTTTTACAAACGGTTCCAACTCTATGGAGGCATCTTCGAATTTAATTAACGTCAATCCTAGTTTACGTTTTATTGACTGAAGACTTCGAGGTAATTTTGTGGTGGTCAGGACACTTAATTTAACTTGGCTGGGTACCAATTTAAGAAGACCGAAGTAATATCGTTTGGCGTGGGCTGCTGATACTTCGGAAATAAATCTCTGGGCTTTGAAATCATTCTCGTCGACGGGAGCTTCTAAGTCGGTGCGGTTGGTGCCTAAGAAGGCAGCGAGTTTGAGGATCAATCGTTCTTCTAGATGGACGCAAAGCGGTCGGATCATTACGATGAGATGCTTATAGATCTCGGCATTCTGGTTCTTGGATGGAAGTTTTTCCATGGAGACTTCAATTGCTGGCCGGTCGTTAGTTTCTGTACGGGAGCTGCGGGAAATATAAAGGACTGAGGTGCACTGGGCTTCAAAGAGCTGATTGTCGATCTGAATGTCAGAGATTGTGAGGTTAAGAGTCGAGTTGTAAGGGGTCTGGAGCAGGTCGAAGGCGATACCAGCAATGCGAGCGAAGAGAAGTTCTTCAACAGGCCGTCGGGATACTACGGACAGTCCAAGTCCTGAAGGCAGGGCGATAGTTAATTGCAGCTCGGATGACGTGCGGTCGGCTTCTACCTGCGTTGGTCGCTGGGCTACGGCAATGTGGGACCAGTCTCTTTCTTCTAAGAGTGCAAATGTCTTTTTCTGAAAATTGAAATGAGAATTTAAATAAATAATGATTTTTTTAAAAATTAGTTTATCCTTTTTAGAGATTTTATTTTTTTTTATTTTATATTAAATTAAAAATTGATTGAGGTCATTCCCAGTGTCCCCAACTTTTTAAAAATATTCAATGAACTGTCGTAACAGTATTTAAATTTTATTAATTCATTTAAAAAGTTAAAGCATCAGTTAAAAAAAAGACAACGCAGTTACAATTTTGCCGAGATATAGATTTTAAAAAAAATTACTGACAGTTGTTATCAGTTAGAAGTTAAACGAAATTTGGTAAATAAATTTTAGCTCAAAAAATTTAACATTCAAAATTATAATGATGACATAAAGATTTTTTTGAAACTTATTTTCCAAATTTCGTTTAACTCCTAATTGATATGAATTGAAAATAATTTTTTTAAAAATCAATGTCTCGGGGAAATTGTAAGTGCGTTGCCCTTTTTTCAATTAATGCTTTAACTTTTTTTTTAATTAATTATTAAAATTTTAATACGGTCATTACGATTGAAAGTCATTGAATATTTCAAGGCCATTCTCAGACAGTGTCCCCCCACTCTTTAAAAATATTCAACGATTTTAAATTGTAATGACCGAATTAAAATTTTGATAATTAATTAAAAAAAAGTTAAAGTGTTAATTGAAAAAAGGACTACGAAGTTAATATTTCGCCGAGACATCGATTTTAAAAAAAAATATTTCCAGTCGATTTCAATTAGGAGCTCAACGAAATTTGGACAGTAAATTTTTGTAAAATCTTCATGTCAACATTATAATTTTGAATGTCAAATTTATTTACCAAATTTGGTTTAATTCCTAATTTAATTCCTAATTGATAACAAGTGTGAGTAATTTTTTTAAAATCCTTTGTTCTTTTTTCAATTAATGTTTTAATTTTTTTAAAATTAATTAATAAAATTTAAATACTGTTATGACTATTGAATATTTCTAAGAAGTGGGAGGTACTGTCTGAGAATGGCCTTAAACTTTTGAATTAATGAGATAATTTTCTCCAGTGAGTATTCACATCAATACATTTCAATAAAAAAAAAAAAATTAAGATACTAAATTTATTAATTTAGTGTCTTAATTCTTTAATTTTTTGGAGAAATCAGTAATTTCTATAATCAGAGTACACGATTGCGAGTAAAATGAGTACCTACATAAATGTGTTCAAACCAATTACTTTCAAAACCTAAAATGATTGTTATAAATAATTAATTAGTAAATAAATTATAGAATTATCACTTCACGCAAACCAATCGTTGTTGGTACTCGTTTTACACGAAATATCATCAGTTAATTCAAAATCATGCTCATTTTTCCTTCAAAAATTTTTCCAATCCCAAAAAACCTCTAGGAGCCTCATTAAGGCTGGGCCGCACCTAACGAAATCTCGAGTTTAAGATTTCTAATTACTTATTAAATAATCTATATTATTAAGAGAATAAGGAAAATTTTGTTCCCGCCATATCTATATGATAAAATTAGTTAATGTCATTGAATTGGTGTAATTAGATAGGTCTTGACTTGAATTTGTGCCTTTTCATAGTTTAAACTTTTTTTAATTGCCAAGTATTGAGATGAATAGATTTATCTATATCATTCGAATTACATTTAAATTACGCGGGAAAAAAGACGATCGTATTTATTTTCTTTAAATAAATTAATACTTTAATTATTCTGTCGCTAAATATGACTGAATGTCACTGAATATATAGCTGTAGTATTTATATCGCGTTACTTATTCCAAAATAACAGATTTTTATTCCCCCTTTTGGTTTTAGGAAGTCTCTCAAAGCCAAAAAAGTGTGCATAGAAAAAAAAAAAGATTCATTGACACAAAAAATCTTTACTCGCCTAAAGAAAATTTTTACTTACCCCAATAAATTTTTTGCATTGTGAATTGAAAACAAAAATTTATTTAGAACTAGAAAAAATTACTTGGTGCAAGAAATTATTTCTTGACCAAAAACATCTTTTCTCGCCCCAAGACAATTTTTGTAATTGATAATGCATAAAATTTCTTGGTGCAAATTAAAAATTTTTACGGCAAGAAATCCTTTTTTTTCTGCGTATTTTATAAATTTAGTAGTGATTTTTAGGCAGTCACTTAGTGACTACAGGTTGCTCGTTAATATTACAGCGATTTTTTTAGCTTCCGACAAAAAGCAGAGGACGAACTTCCTCGGAAGATTTTCATCATTCGAATCCCATAAATATTCAAAACGTAATTAGAATTCTTAAATTCGAGATTTCGTTAGGTACGGCCGAGCCATAAACTATTAAGCTCAACTTATACCAACTTACACGTTCTTTAATATCCAAAATTTGTAGCACACGCGTCGGACCATCAGTCGTGACGCGTACTGACAAAAATCCCGAGCCGGGACGTAGACGTTGTCTGCCAACGCGTTGCTCAATTGGTGGCGGACTGCTGTGCGTCTGTGGTCCGAGTACAGCTTCACTCCCTGTCAATAAAAAAAATTTATATAATAAATAATTGACACTTAATAAATAAATAGGCTTAATTATCGCAATAAGCGGTGATGTGAAATGAAAATTAGTGAGTCTTTTATTTGGTTCTATTAAATTGTTAAGTGTTAGGATTATGTATATAATATTAATTAATTAAAATAATTTTATATATTCCGTTAGACTTAATACGTACACATTTGCCAACGGGCAACACTGCCGCCTGTAAAAATTTATTATATATTTTTTTTTTACTATCTATTGATTGATTAATTAATAGTTAATTGCATAAATAATAAATAATTTATCTCTCACAAATATAAAAATGAATTTAAAATGCTTTTTTAAGCAACTAAGCCAACACAAAAATAATAATTTTATTAAATTAAATTAAATGTTTATTTATTTAATTACTTTGTCTAAATAATTAGAGTAATTACCTTCGTATAAACCCATAAAACCGTCTTTAGATTGAACGCACATATTTTTATGAGCACAACAAAGACGTCCGTCATCGGTAAATTTCCAGGTCTGCGTTGATCTACGCCGTGGATCTGGTCTGCGTAGAGCTAGAGCACAATAATTAAATGGTTGAGGTGCTGGACCAGCAATATCAAGTACTAGAACGGTGTCTGGTGTTCTTGAATGTTTATCACGAGGTGGACTTGATCCTGAGACAGTAAATAATTAATTTAAAATGATTATTTATTTTAAATAAAATAGATAAAATAAAATAGAAACCTTCATGTTGAAGTTGTCCATCTCCAGTCATCCTCCATAATTGTGATCTGGCGCCGTATTGTTTCCGTCTTAATGCAACCCAACCACCAGGTCCAGCTTCTAGTACTAGTCTCTGTGTTTCGACATCCAGTGGATCAAGACCTCCTTCTCCAGTTCCTAGATCTCCGTCTATTTTAAATGTTCCTATAATTTAATAAATAATTATAATTATTTTATATTTTATTATTTATAAATTATGAGTTATACGTTAGTGGAATTTTGATGTTACGGAAATAATAATTAAAAAGATCATTTTTACATTAAAAAATTTTAGTTTAACGCAAACTGATTATTAGAGTGACCCAAAAAAACCGACTATTATTTTTTTCGAGTCTCTTATGAAAATTTGTTGGTTTAAGATGGATGACACACTTAGATATCCGTGGTCAAAATATCCGCGACAAAATATCCATCAGACAAAATTATACGCGGACAAAAAATCTGTAGACAAAATATACGTAAAAAAATTCAATTGATCAAATATATGAATTCATCTCTTTGTTACGTAAATTTTCAGGATATTCTGTCCGTAGATATTTTATTGCACACACAAAAAATTCGTGAAAAAAGGGCGCTATCTTTCACACCATTTTATGTGTGCGTATATTTTTGTAATGGCAAAACGATACTGAAGTCAGCAGACGTCTAATAATTTTTGGATTTTTTTTTAGACGATAAACCATAAAAAAAAAATATTTGAAAAAATTGCACCTGTAGTTTTTTAAATTTCCTACATGTGCATATTTTTATTTTATTTTTTTGCAATTAATTTGTTGAAAAACAAAAATTCAAAAATTGTTAAATGTCTGCTATCTTCAGGATCATAATGGCAAACACACCAAATTCGTGAAAAAAGAGCGCTATGTTTCACACGTATTTATGTATGTATCAATCATATGTATTTTCACATGAAGTATTTTATGAATTAAATGATGTGTTTATAAAATATGATTTTAATAACTTTCTTCTACTGTTATTTTAACTATGAAAATTTTGATCTGATGAATTCATCCCTTTGTTACGTCAATTTTCAAGATATTCTGTCCGTAGATATTTTATTCATCGGATATTTTGTCCGCGGATATGTTGCTACGCAACCTTAAGATGTTTTAAGAGGCCTCTCCAAAAATCAGCTCGATAAAAAATTTTCAAGAGGTCGCTGGCGAATTTTGAAAATCTCAAAAATGGTTGAAATTCAGATTTTTTGTTTATAAATTTTTTCTTTCTCGTGGCAGTAATAATTAATATTTGTAAAATCATGACTATGCTGAAAATCTCAGCCCAAAATGTAAATATTTAAACCGCGTTCAAAAATTTCAAATATTAACTGATAATATGTAACTAATACTTAGAATTAGTTTTTGTATTTTTTTATAACTCAATTATTGTCATTTCACTTAAATATAACTTTTGCATAACCGAAAATATACAGGACAGTCTTAAATAATAAAATTGGGTATGTTTTGAATAAGCAAAAGAACTTAAAAATTGAATTAAAAAATAAAAAAGTATATAAATAACTTATTTATATTTGTCGGGTTATTTTTTATTCATTATGATACTAATTGATGGTAAAAAAATTGAGAAGGTTCATTATTAATATTCAAGGGTCGTTCGAAAACGTCCAAAAGACAGCACTCGGAAACATTCAAAATTCTTGAGCGACGTTTAAATATTTAAATTTTCGGCTGAAATTTTCAGCGTAGTCATGATTTCGCAAATATAAACTTTAGCTGCCACGAGAAAGAAGAAATTTAGAACAAAAAAATCCTAATTTCGATCGTTTTGATATTCTCAAAATTCGCGAACGAACTCTTGAAAATATTTTATCGACTCGAAAAAAAAAATAGTCGGTTTTTCTGTATCGCCTTACTGAATATAGGAAATAAATGAGACTATTATTATTTTTATTCTAAAGTTTAAAAATAGTTGATTTTAAATATTTGTTAGAATAAAAAAAATATTTTTTTTTTAATGAAATTATTTATCTTCAATTCCATATTATTTTTCTCGGGAACCCGCATCATTTACAACATAACGTATCAATTATTTATTAAATAATTACCAGTAAATGCGATGTAAATAAAATTTTCATAAGTCAATCCGCGGTTTTCTCCCAAAACATTGAGATCGTACGAAGCAGTAACACCTCCTGGAGCAGTTACTATTAAATTCGCTGTCTGAGTTGGTTCATCAAGAGCATAGGGTACTGATGAATGAGGTCTTACTGTCCATTGTAAATTATCCAGTACATCAGCCTAAAAATTAATTTTTATTAACCAGGTTTCAAAAATTTATTAATGAATTTTAAAAAAATTACCTGATTAATAGTCAACGGAACTTCTGAAAAATTATCAACTCTAATGGGTGGTGGCATGGTGTTGGCATCAGTAAAGACAATAAAGTAAGTACTTTCCTGTAGAACAACATCAACTCTAAGGAAGTGCATTTTACCAACAGTATCTCTGATATTAATAGTCAAAGAATGATTCCCATCGATGATAATCCCGCCAGACCAAATGCAATTCGGTACGTCAATGACTCTGACGCAGAGCAGCTGGTCCTTGTCTAGTCTAGGCCAGTGGAAAGGCATGTGGCAGTCAGGCATGGCAGTAATATACGTAGCCTGAGCATCCGGATGGCTAACTGTGGTAGTAAAACATCTCTGGGCCAATTCTAAAGTACACGAAGATCTATTATGCAGTTGATACCGCGGAGACAGAGTCACTACGGTAGTAGCGCGGTATCTTCCGCGGGCAGCTCGCGTGGCGACGCCAATCAAATAAACGATATCAGGTCTGCCGTCTCTCAAAGTTATTCTCAATCGATGGACCTGGACTCCTGGTTGTAAATGAAACGGCTGCGACCACTGAGCTATTCCCTGCGGATGGACGTTCGTTCCTACGCGGACTGACAATGTCCGACTTGCTTCTTCGTCACTAAATGAAAAAAGTAACGGAGCAACCATCCGCGCACGTTCATGCTCTTCAAACTGCCCAGCAGCCTCAGTACCAACTCCTTCTTGACGGAAAACTAAAGGCAGTCCGGTTTTGTTGATGATCCAGTAAGGCGCGGTGATGTTGATCCTCACTGCTGCGCCTTTTTCAACGACCACAGCTGCGTAGAGAAATAATATCCTTCCAGCAGCATCAGTTAGTTTCATTCTCGATGCATAGGACCCGCTTGTTTGTCCTAAAGTAAGTGTACCTGATCCAGAGTAACCGTCAAGCTGGAAAGCAATCCCCAGTTGTTCTTCTTGTAAATTAATACCGTATAAATCGGCAGTGCTGCCTGGAGGTATTCGGCCACTTTCCCCAGCTACTTGGTACAGTAACTCATGCGGCAGTAGATTGATACACGTGACTGGAGGCAGCAGAGACACTGTATGAGCTGGTAAAATACAACTGGCACTGTCCATTGGATAGTTTTCGCGTCTCACAGCAACACACATTTTAAAAATATTATTCTGATTAGTACGACAAGTCGTTATTGTCTCGATAATTTCCATGGGCTTTTTGGCAAGGGTCCAATCAATTGGTTCCATGCAGTACTGAAACACTTGACTGGGATGCTGAGGCTTCAAACTCATCTGTACATTTGTATGAGTAATTGGTACTGATATAATTGATTTTGCTGGAACTTGTAGTGTTTTAGGGCCAGCTATAGACGCTCCGTATCCATAATTAAGTGATTTATCAAGTCTTATGTCAACGGTGTACGCTAATTTGTTAACAACTTGGAGCGCGGAACGAACTGTCACTAGCTTGCGTGCAGAGCCTTCAAGTTCGACAGTAAAAACAACCCGTGCTTTGGTAACAACGCTCTCGATGTGCGTCACTGCTGCATTGGCATGTCGGAAATAAACCCCGACCCTGTCTACAGTCACTGGATCAACTGGACGCCAGCCTTCGACCAGTACCGCAACTTGATGACGACGCGCGATGTGAGTCGACTGATGTCTCAGTTTTCCACGTTCTTCGAAAGTAAACGGGATAGTTTCTCCAGAAGCTACTTCAGTCCATGTCTTGTCACGCTGGACAAAGTCCGCGGTGTTGAATCGCGTGTTAGAAACTTCAGCAGCGACTGCTATAAAAGTTTTGAACCACAACTTTGAGCCCGTGTCATTTTTCAGAGCGAAGGGAACGAACGGAGATCGTCGCCGGTAGTTTTGAAGCTGGAGTGAGACCGCTTTTTGGCTGGAACTTGAGTAATCTTGGGTCCAATTGTCTTTAACGAGTTTCATTAACTCGACAAACGTTGAAGTTATGTTTACATTTACTGAATCCTCAGAATCAACTCGGACGTGAAGTCGCCGGGAGTTTACAGAATTTTTTATACTTTCCCACTGGACTGTAGCCTTCCAGGATTCAAGGAAAGGCTCCCAGCCGCTGAGCACACGGTTGTAGTAATCGATACCAAAGGTAGCTTTAAGACAAGCCTGTCCATCTGGTACTTGCTTCAAAGAAAAATCTACAAGCGCAAGCTCTACAAGAGGAACATCAGCATCACGACAGTCGTCAATGATACAGATTCTCAAACAACTGGAGTCTATTTCAATGACCTGGAACATCTTGGTATGATCACTAGGAGTCGCGTTCTGAGTTAACCAGAGTGCTGCGTCATCTAGCTGACCATTGCAGACATCCAGCGCAGCCTCGCAGTCGGTTTCTGCAAATCCTAGAGCAGATAGTTTCATTATATGACTTTTAGCATTTGCAGGCGGGCCTTGAGACTGCTGTTTTGCCCAGAGAGTTTGCTTCGGTAAAGAACTCAGCATTCTACTGAACATGGTGACGTCATGGTAGCTGAGCTTTATACTCAACGGCTGAAGCTGGATCTCAAGTGATTTTTCTTTGGTTAATTCAAAATTAGCACCTACTGGATCAATTATTGACAAAGCCGTTTCTTCTTCCATCCCTAGAATACAAGAGTAGAGTTCGCAGTGACTAAGACTACATGACAGAGGCTTCTCATCGTCTTGTGGCAGCGACCGAAACGACAGGATCGCGGTGCACTTTAATATCACCGCGTTGGTGTCCCAGAGTGACGTGTCCTCGACAATTACTAGCTCTGAGTCAGTGATATTTAATTTTAATTCAAAGGGCAATGTATTGGCTGCAGTATCATCAGTGCTGTCTATTGCCGCCGGAGCTTGAGCTGGCTCTGGTTCCGTAGAATTTAACACCAGGAAGTCTTTTACTGCTTCCCACCAGTCAAGAATAGCCGTCAGTCGCATACTGTGCAATAGAATTGTAGTAGCGGCATTATTCTTACGTCTCCTGTGATGAATTTCAGCTTGCACGCGATCTGGGATACCAGCAAAATTTTTTAGTGGCTGTAGAATGCTCGTGAATACGTTTGAACGTTTGTTTACCGGCTCGTCCTGAAATCGCGTGTCTATAACAAGAATTTCTTGAGACACTAGATCAATGTCTTGAGAACCATCGCTTAGGGAATCGAGTGTCAGACGAGATTTTATAAAATTTACACACGCGAGAGCGGCTATTCCATGATTCGGATGCAATTTAACGGTAACATTGACGATGTCCAGAATGATACAAGAGCGCGTCCATACTTTGCCTGTCACAGGCTCCTCGAAGTAACTGCTGACATCTTGTAAGTCATCTAGGAACATGCGTATGTCGTCGAGATTCTCGCCGATATTATAAGAAAGTAGTCCGCGTACTAACATATACTGGGCTGGGTCCATAGCACAATTCATTGTAGACAAAGTGCCCTGGATACTTAGATCCGGTATCTCACGACTCACATAAATGTCCAAGTTCCTTTCAATCCTTAAACTCAAGTGGCATTTGTCTGTGAGAAGTGACGGGCCCAGTTTGCTGACATAAAATCCTCCGATGAGAGTCTGGTTGTCAATAGACGTCTCCACATGATCACTTTTAACTCTGGTAGCTGTGTACACGTCCATGTTGACTAACTCCAGTGACATCACATCTAGAAGACACTGGGAATCTTGCTCGGACACGTGAAATGAATTCGCGGCAGTTAATTCTCCTAGATCAAGAACCAGGAGCTGCTCACTACGGGAACTTACTGGCAGGAGAATTATTGGAGCTCCAGCGTGAAGTTCTAAGGAGAGTCGAGTTCCTCGCTGCTTCTGTACACTCACAACGACGTCTCCAGCTCTAAGATTGTTCATAATGTCTCTGAGTTGTGAGAAATGTCGAAAGAATGCTTGGAGCTCAGCTACGAAGCGCTGAGTGTGCACGTAGTGGACTGCAGACATCTGGAGTTTTAGTTTTGCGTCATAAGGAAGCTTGTGTGCGTTCTCGTAGCTCGAGTACTGGAAATTCAAAGCTTTTCTGCCAGATGATAGAAATCTTTCACGATAAAAACGTCCGTGAGGAGTAAGATCTAATAGAGACATTGATCCAAGTGATCCAGATACTTTTGTCTTGCCTGAGGCTTTGATTATCCGGGTGCTGGCGTTTGAAATGTTTGCTTTGGCGATCTCGCGGTCAGTACGAGTCAGTACCAGTGTTAATGATCGAACTTCAATGTCAACCTCCGATTTAAACTCGTAAATGTTTTCTTCAGCTGCGTCAGTTTGCGAATCCGGTTGCGGTGTCTCGTGTATTGTAATATGATGGCTAGAATTTGTTCCGATGCCAAAGAAATCTAGGACAATCATCCAGGACTCGACACTGACTATCAGGTCAAGACAATTGAAGTCAATAGTGACTGTCTTGTGGCGAATTGGCCGTGAGTTTGATTCTGGGCTCTCAGGATGAATTTCAGTCATTGTTATACTGATGAGCACAAGGTTTTCTTCGCAAGTAACAGCACCTGGGGAGGGAGGCGGAGTATTGGGAGTTCCAACCAGCGAGGAAGCTTTTCTCCAGTGTGCTGGAACTGTTCCGTAGAGAGTGAAAGTTTCCAACCGATCGGGCAAACTTCCGCGGCTGTATTCACTTCGCCACTTACGACAGTTGTAGGCAAAGTCCGGACATGATTTAGAGACACCGAGAGGCAGACGCGCGCGAGTGGGCGCAGATGACTGCATCATACAGCGATGTCGCGAACCAACTGGACAAAGCAAGTCTTCCATCAGCAATGATCTCAAAGAGACTTGAGTAGTTGATTCCTGCTTGTGAAGTTTTTCGTACTTAACTACAAATTCCTGCATTGATAATTCGACTAATGGTTGCTCCGAGTGATCCTGTTTCAATTGAATGCACAAAGTCGGTAGCTCGAACAATACTTTTAATAATAATTCAAATGAAGATTCTGCTGATGTTTCAATACGTTCGGGCTGGATCACGACTTCTCGCGAGTGTGGGAATGAAAATACCGCATGTACTGTGTCAAGTAATTGTTCATACTGCGTACGAGACAGCGATACCTTCAGTGGAGTTGTAATAACACCGTGGACCTGAAAAATCGGCTGCGAAGAGATTGAAATATCCTGATCAATAAAAAAACACGATCCATGCAATGAATTAGCAGCATTGACCTTCTCAATTGTAATTTTAAGTGAAGTGTCATGTAAAATAGGACGTCCTGAATCTTTGCAACTGTATGTGTCTTCAGCACGCGGTGGTAAAGCTGCCGTTGAATTTCCAACACGGGCGGTGACATCTAAAGAATAAAGATTCATGTCCCGGACCTCTAAGCTTGCAGTTTGCTTGGCCATGAGATCAGCAGAGGGTTCGTGCTGCAAAGACATGGTACCCAGATGGGCGACAAATACTTGATGGCTGTGAGAAGCCCGCGGGATTACGATGACCGGGCTGTCTAATACGACGTCTAGTTTAAGGCGCAAGACTGCTGGGTTGTCTCCGTCGATCAACGAGACGCTAGGCAGCCGCTTTCGTTGCGGCACACTCCAGTCTTCTGTTTGCACTAGTCCTATTGCCATGTCCGTAGCAGCTGCACCAATCGAACGCGCTAGATTGCTCATGTACTGTTTGAATTCGTCAGCACATGATCGCAGTTCGGATATCAAGTGAGGCGCGTGTGTATACCAGACACTGCCTATGCGAATTGATATATCTGCTTCTACGACTGATGATGATTGTAAATTAGTACGACTTGCTGAGAACCTAAAGGCTTCTGGTTGATTTGACAAAGAAAAGTGCTCCAGAGGTGCGTGAACTGGATCTACCAGAGGATCCCGTCCTACACTGATGATCCGCTGATGGGTTTTGCCAATCAGCGTTTGATCTAAGACTTGCAGACCTCCTAGAGATCCAGATATTGACGTGTTAGTCGCTAAAGTTGCTTGGATACGAGCATCTGACATGGTAGCGGTTGCTATTTTCTGTCCTATCAGATGACTCTCGTGCATTACTGCTCGGAGCAAGAGTACATTGAGCCGATGAAAGTCAAAAGTTATTTCTGTTCGCGTTGAAGTTGTTGACAGCGATTGACTTACGACAGAGTCTTGACGCTGGATCTTTTTGCTCAGTTCTTTGGATGGTAAGACCCGTCGAATGAAACCCACGAGCTCGACGATAGTTTCTTGGTTCGCTATGATGTCAAGATTATTAAACTGGATGTTGGCTACTCGGAGATTTTCTAATGAGTCTTCTACCAAAGTTAGCTCGATTACTATCAACGCTTCGTTGTCCAGTTGCTCTATTCCGCTCAGAGAGTTGTTCCGAGGAGACATCATATTTTTGACATCGTATGCCAGGCTAGAGAGAGCGCGAGTCAGTGCTATTGGTGACGTTAAACGTCTCGGTAGACCTAAAAAAGATTTATCAGTTATAATATCATCATAGTATTGGCTTTCTAGCTGGTGGTCAACTAACGTTATCATGGCCACCTTAGAAAATAATTACGTAAAGAGATTTTAAAAGTAACTTACCTGGATCTGGTGAACCTGGTGAGACTGGAGACGTCGGAGAAGTTGGTTCCGAGTCTCTCAAGCTCCCGGAAACACTATCCATGCCCACATGCTTATGACTAGCAACCAAGAGTTCAAAATCCGGGCCATATTCTTGCATAGCATCAACTAGCAGCAATCCGTGAACAGACAAAGAAACATTCATGTCAGCCAGTCGTTTGCTCATCGCAGCCCTAACTCCAGAAACCTGAAGCTCTGCGACACTGCGTCCGCGACTCTGCAACTCGAATGTCATCTGGTCAATTATAAATTGCACCATCATCGCGTGTAACATCGTCCGGTCGCTCTCCTCTTTCTTCGGACTCTCCGGTTCACTTCCAATCCCCGGCTTCGCCAGCTCCGAAGGTTCCCAGAAGGTCGACAGCAACTGGTACATTGATCTAATCGCTTCCACTTTCTGCTCATTTACATGCACGACCAGCCGCGGTAAGTTTCCTGACACTGTCAATGACGGGTACTGTGGGTCCATCGTCGAAACAACGCGTCGTTCTATTTGCAGCGATATATTAAATCGTTCAAGCACGTGGAGCGTGCTCATACCACGTGTACGCGCATGTTTCCAATTGTCTTTAACTTTACCCACAAGTATCTGGAGATCTGACAGATCGATCGTGTACTGATCGTACAGTTTGTGATGCAGCGCAGTCTCCGATATCATTTGATACTCCGCGACGCTTCCATTTTCTTGAGAACCTGGTGGAGTTGAACAAGGAGTCTGGAATCTTTCATCTTCGTCATCATCTTCATCGCCAGCACCAACTTCTACCTTCTTGCTGGTATCTTTAGCACTTATTTCGTTGTCTTCGTCGCTATTGGGTGAGCCAGGTCGTAAAACGACTTTCTTGTCACCAATACTATTTGTCAGGTGCAACCTACCGAAGTCAACCACCACGACAGCTGCTGTAGAGTCACTGAATTTTTCTACCAACAGTATTTGAGGTGCAGATATATTGAACTGTAAGTCCCAGGATGAGCGATAGACAAAATCACCTTCTAATATCTGCTCCCAGTTCTTTATCAGCTGCCGGCGGGTGCGGCGTTTCATTGCTTGCAGACGTTGGTTTGATGAATTCTTGTGTGGTTTGCTGATAAAATCCACTAGCCATCGGAACGCCGAAGGATTGTAGACGATATCCAGTGACCTAGTTGACAAATGAAGCGAGTGGTCCATTGTGATATGCAGCGGTTTCTTTTCGTAAATTAACTCGAAGAGCGGCTGATTTGTGGTCGTTAGTTTGTCTGAAGAAGTTCTTAGGCGCACTGAAGAGCCAGTCGTTTGCGGCTGTATTAATATCGGGAACATGGAATTTTCGGTTAGGAAATCGTGTAAATAAAGCGCGCCGAGACTTATTGAAAATTTGTGCGATCCAGAACGTGGTCTTGATTCGTAACTTAAATTAACCCGTTCAAATTGTAATTCCATTATTATTTTTTTAGTTTCTTTGGTTGTCTCATCATCAGCAAGAGCTTTAGAATTTTTTTCCGTACACAGACTGATGGCTCCTTTATTCAAAGTAAAATTAAATTGTCCGAATACAGTGTCACGTCTTAAGAGAGTGTTGTCGTCAATGGTATCAGCAAGTACGTCAAGTAATTCACCGTCAAATGCCGAAGAATTGGGTGTTGATATTTGATCTGGAGTTTTCGAGTACCAGCCCCACCATTGAGGGAACCACTGGACAAGAATACCGCGAGCTTCTGGATTAGTCGTTGGTTCAATGGGCTTTGGAGGCCGGACTTTGGCCATTGCCAGTTCTCTGAGCACACGCAGATCATCAAAACTTCGCTCGTTTTCAACTTTATCTTTCAGAGATTTAATATCCGGAGGCAGGATTGTCGTAGGAGTGTCCAGTAACTTTCTGATAGCATCTACGTAGGCAATGTTGTCGCGACCACGTTGCAAAACGTCTTCCCAGGTCATACGAGGTTTAAGAGAGTCTTTGCCTAGATGACAGCGCGCCGCGTATTTCCACCAGTCACGCGGACTGTTCGCGATAGAAACTGATGGACGACAACGACGCTGACGACGTCTGTGATCAATGTTTTCTAGCTCGCGAATACACTGGACCATTTGTTCATACTGGACGTCTGTAAGTGACAGCGGTACCTGGTCTAACTGAAGATTAACGACAATTCGCGGTTGTAACACTGATCTAAGCGGTTTCTCCGATCGATCGCGCTTTATGTGAGCTTTAGCACTCACTGGTGATAAAACATAGCCAGCTGTCTTGGTGTCTGACATTGCAACAGCCAAATCTCCAAGACTTAAGCTCCCGAAGACTTGGTCTGGGTTCAAATGGTTCCAGTAAACCGACAAACCATCGAGCTCCATCAGTTTGAATGACGCGTCGTTTGAGTTCCATGATGTTGAACCAGGTGTCCAAGTTGCGTCGCAACTTTGAGCCGAGAGAGCTTTTATTGTGATGCCCAGTGCCACTGGCTTTCTCGTGACGTCTTCGAATCGCAAATGAACATCTTTAATATTAAGTTGGAGATTTTCTATGATATTTGTGACCAAGGATGTGCCGTAATTTATCCAGGAGCTGTAACTGGTCGCATAGTACCCCGCGTCTCGTTCATTGCTAGCTCGCCATCTTGCTTCTAATGCGTCGAGTCGACTGTGCTTGTATTCTTGGAAGATCTGTTCCTCCGTTTCTTGGTCGTAGTCGTCTAAATTTATTGGTGATGCTACTAGGTACAGCTGCTCGATGGCGATCACCCATGACGCCGTTCTTATTTGACGAACTGGAACTTGCAGACGGACTTTCCCAATAAATCCAGCTTTTATTTCAATCGGCAACCCTATATGACGTAGTGCTTCTTTTTTTAAAGGCAAATTTTCTAGCTCAACTTCACCTAAAAAATAAAAAATTAATTAATTAAGGTCTGGTTGATTTGAAATTATTGAATAATTCTTGGGATAAATTTACGATTTATTTTTTCGTTTGTGTATAGACAATATTTTTTTTTAAACATTAATTTTTTTTAAATATTTGAGGCGTCTAATTTAAAAATTGGAGATCTCTTACACGGTTGCGTAACAGTTCAACCAAAGACAAAATAACCGCGATAAAATTACCGAATGACAAAGTAACCGTCTTTTTATCATGGTTTTTGTGTGTTTTGTCGTCGGTTATTTTGTCGTCGGTTATTTAAGCGTGACACCATCTTACACATGGGAAATTAAAATCGTCATAAAATTTTACTCCATTTATAGAATACTACCATAAGTTTGCAGGATTTAAAGTAAAATGTTACTTTCCCTGATTAAGAAAAATGATTTAATCCATGCTAAGTTTATATCTATATATTAGTCGTTTCAAATTATTTTGAATCATTTCAAATAATCAGGGTTATTCCGAGAAATTTAAAATCCAGTTGTTTTTGAAATCGGTCCAATCTAACGAGTGGGTTATAAATCTAGTATAAATTTATCTCATTCAAAACTGGGAGTAAATAAAAATTTTTTACTGCCTATTGAAAATGAATTTTTATTGATTTCTTTACCTTGAATTATTCATTTATTAATAAAAAATTCTGTCTGTGGTGCCAAAGTATATTTTTGAGTTTAATGATAGGTTAAAAATGAATTGATTACTATTGGGAAAATATTTTGATAAAATTCATGACTCAAATTTTTTCCTTAAGGAGAGGATAGGGTTTTAAGCGTGAAAAAAAAAACTTATTTGCAAATTTTTTTCGCCTATATGGATATAGTAAATTAATTTAAGCCTTTTGTACATTGTTAAGTGTCATTTCAAAAACATTCCCTGAAATTTTTACGCGAAAATATCCACAAACGAGCCGGTTACAAAGCTTTCCCAAGAATGCCTTTGAAAAAAGTCGATATGCGGTGATCACTGTATCTCAGCTAAAAATTATTTGAAGCCGAGTACCCTTCAAATTTAGTTAAAGTATCAACAAATCCTTCCCCCCCCCCAACGATCTCTGATATTTTTTTTTTATTTCTACATTTTTTGGTGGTCATGTAAAGTGAAAAGTGCTATTTTCACGAAAAATTCCGTCATTTTAGGGGCGGAAAAAATCCTCATTATAAAAAAAATCTCAAACTCAACGTTGGGCGGAGGTATTTTATATATAGAAAATGTGTACCAAGTTTGAAATGAATCGGTCATGTAGTTTTCAAATGATAGTGATCACGGACTTTGAAAAAGTAGTTTCGAGAAAAATGTGTTTGAAGTTTTAGAAGAAAAAAGTGAAAAAATTTTTTTTGTTTTTTTAACTTAGGGAAGGTGGGAACGAGAAAGCTCCCCTGAAAATTTGATAAAAAAAAAAAATTTTTTTTAACTCAGGGGAGGGTGAGGCCAAGGGCTGCTCTGATTGACTTGAAATTTTGGGAATATATTCTTGAAATATTTAACTACACGGAAAAGAAAATAGTAGTGACTACTCTCTGGGATAGTACTGAGTACTTTCTGTAAAAAAAAATTTTAGACAGTACTGTATGCTATCTAGACTGTATCCACTACTATCTAGACTATATCTACTACTGTCCGGGATAGTACTCAGTACTATCCAGAGAGTAGTGGATGCCGTCTAGATAGCATACAGTACTGTCTGAAATTTTTTTTTTTACAGAAAGTACTCAGTACTATCCCAGAGAGTATCCACTACTATTTTTTTTTCCGTGTATAAGAAAAGACAAAAAAAAAATCGATTTTTCAAAAGTGCAAAACCCTATCCCTCCCTTAACGTCAAATAAAGTTATAGGACTTTTTATACAGTCGAATCGCGTTATGAGTCCGCCTATAGGAGTGTAGGGGAAGATAATTCTAAGAATTCCTCGACCTCACTTCTGTTCAGTAGTCGATTATACTTCCCCTACTTTACAAGTGTGTAAAAGCGTACGTGATTATTATCATAATCGCGTTATGAGCCTACCCGATTGATAAGTCCATTATTATTAGTCCATTAAATTATAATTAATTATTTAACTATTTATTATAATCATACGGATTCTATGATTATTGTAGAAATAATATTTATTAAATATGTTATTAAAAGTTGTATTTTATATTTTAATTAAAAAATAACATTTAATTCTTCTCACCAACCTTCCGTTCTCATATCAAGAGACTGAAATGAATTTTTTTTTTAGTCCATGGAGGCGGAACGTCTTCAAGAAAAATATAACTCGACGGACTCATAACGAGCGGATTCATAACGCAACCCGACTGTAATAGAAATGAAATTACCATGCTACGGGAAAATTCAAATAGCGAGCGCCACTTTTTAAAATTGAAATAAAAAATTGTCTTTTTGACAGAATTTTTTTTTCGATGTATAGAAACTTTTTTTACAACAGCCGAAAAAAAAATATCGATTTTGTTGGAGTACCCTAATAAATATACCACCGGTGAAGTATTAAAACAGTTATTTTTAAATTTGAATGTTTCTTTTTAGATAATAACATTCAAAATAAGTCAACAAAATGAAGTTAAAATCACAACTGAGCTTTTTTCAGTTACTAGTTGAGATTGTAATCGGGCTAAAAATCAAGTTATCATCAAAACCTGCCTAAAAATATTCATTTAATTTAAACTCAGCCATTCATCAAGTTTCCTACAAAAATTCGAAGCTTCTTAAGTAGATTCTCAACTACAAGTTCATATCAAGTACTTATAGCTTCTCATACAACTTTTTTGTACAGAAATTTCGTTACCTGCAAGAATCTGTATGAATTCTTATACAAGAAAACCATTTTCTATGTATAAAAATAAGGAATTCTTGGCGCAAAAAAATTTTTCATTATGAAATGCAAACAAAAATTTTCTTAGGATTAGAAAAAATTTTTTAGCGCAAGAAATTATGATCCTGAAGTTAGCCGACGTCTAATAATTTTTGAATTTTTTTTTAAATAGTAAATCATAAAAAAAAAATATTTGAAAAAATTGCACCTCAGTTTTTTAAATTTTCTACATGTGCATATTTTTATTTTTGTAATTCATTTGGTGAAAAAAAAATCCGAAAATTTTAAAATGTCTGTTAACTTCTGGATCATAAGAAATTTTTGTTTCGCCCCAAGAAAATTTTTGTTTTCAATTTATAATGCAACAAATTTCTTAGAATACGTAAAAATTTTTTTGGAGTAAAAATTTTTTGCGCCAAGAAATCTTTTTTTTTCTGTGGGGATAATTAATAGATTCCTATATAAATCCATGATGATACTGAAGTTAGCCAACGTCTAATAATTTTTGGATTTTATTTTCGACAGTAAATTATAAAAAAAAAAAAAAATTTGAAAAAATTGAAGCTGTAGTTTTTTAAATTTTCTACATGTGCATATTTTTAGTTTTCATTTTTTTTTGTAATTGATTTGTTGAAAAATAAATCCGAAAATTTTTAATTGTCTGTTAACTTCTGGATCATAAGAAATTTTTGTTTCGTCCCAAGAAAATTTTTGTTTTCAATTTATAATGCAACAAATTTCTTAGAATAAGTAAAAATTTTTTTGGAGTAAAAATTTTTTGCGCCAAGAAATCTTTTTTTTTCTATGGGGATAATTAATAGATTCCTATATAAATCCATGATGATACTGAAGTTAGCCAACGTCTAACAATTTTTGGATTTTATTTTTGACAGTAAATTATAAAAAAAAAAAAATTTGAAAAAATTGAAGCTGTAGTTTTTTAAATTTTCTACATGTGCATATTTTTAGTTTTCATTTTTTTTTGTAATTGATTTGTTGAAAAATAAATCCGAAAATTTTTAATTGTCTGCTAACTTCAGGATCATAAATCCATGGAATCTCATACAATCCCACGTGAAATTTTTTTTAATGATAATGACATAACCATTTACTTTATCCTGGTTCTTGTTATTATTTTTTCTCATCAGTAATTTCTAAAAAAGTACAAAAATTTTTGGTGTCCGTGTTTTAAACCAGGCGCCTCAACTGTATTAAACCTAATAAAGAAAATAAATTAATTTCGAATAACAAAATAAAGTAATTGAATCTTATTTTAAATTAGATCATGAGTTTTTAATTAGAAAGTATTTGAAAGCTAAACATTAGCAAAGGCTTGACTAAAAAGAGACCTGTCCGAATTACTTTGGACACCTCAAAAATCAGGACATGTCTGGGAAAATTCTGACGTAGAAAAACGTTATTTATGACATATTTATGTATACATGTGTATATTGTTGGTAAAATAATTTAAAAAAAAAAGATGAATCTGGTGTATAATAAAACAATTAATTGATAATTAATTAAAGTATTAAAAAGTTTATAAAATTATAAATTAATTAAATAGTGAAACTTAATTACTGATGGTTTTGTAGATTAAATGAATTATTAAGCAATTATAAGAGGTTACCTGATAGCAGAGCAATACTGAGTTGATCGGTATTTAAATTCTCGACATATTTTCCTAAATAATTATTTAGTACCCAGGCTACTAGGCCTTCTAACATTTTTAATAACAAATAATTATTGTTTATAAATATTTTTAACTGTTATTTTATAATTTATTTAAACATTTTTATAGACTGTGGAGGTTAGAATAACACTGAGTTTTTGTTGTAGTTGGGAGAGTTTCAAAGTTGTCAACTGGATACACGTTATTTTTTATATACTTTGATAGTAAACAAACATTTTTTACAAGTTATTATGTTTAAATAATTAAGTGATTTAGTAATAACTGGCTTATAAATAAACATTGTTGGCTAGTTAAATACAAAGTTCGATTATCTTTCTGTCTGGAGTATTTTTTACATTTCGAAATATTGTGCGCGCGCAAGGCTTAAATGGCGGACCACTTTTTTTTTGTGCGCAATTTTTGAATGAGATTTTTTTTAAATATCAAAGGGTGCCAGAAACTTGACCCAACTGAAAAATATTCTAACGTAAAATTTATATGAAAAGACGGATAGTCGAAATGTAAATTATTAGAAAAAAATATTATACGTTTATAATTTAAGTAAAAAAGAACAGAGTAAATCACACCAACTTTGTATATAAATAAATTATGCCGTAAATGAGGGCTGAAAAATTTTATTGCATGAAAAAGACATTTTGTTGGAAAGTAAATATAGATATTAAACTGATTCAAAAAAATCGACTATTTTTTTGTTCTTCATTATATCGAAAATATTGTTGGAAATGACGAAAAAAAATACTGTGAAACTTCGAGCTCTTAATCAATATTAACAGCTGCCGCATCGCAATTTTCTATTTCCCGTTTAAATAACATGGGAAAATTTATTTTTTAAGCTTTGGAATTTTGTAGCTCACGGTGGTATCAATACTTTCAAATGTTCAAGACATAATCTTATGGGAAATTTGACGCTCTACAAAAAAGGTCTCTTATAATTTTTCGATATTTTTATTTCTTCAAAAGTTATTCGAAGTTAAAATTAGATTGACGACAAATTTTTACATTTTTGGAATTTTTTGACGCAACCATCAACTTGACCGAAAAATATTATAGGACATTTTTTGTAGAGAATTTTATTTCCTATAACTTATTTTAGAGAAAATTTTCGATATTTCTCACAAGTCGTAAGTTTTTTGCAATTAACTGAAAATTTAATATAATTAATTTTAAGCAACAAAATTTAGATTGTTTAAGAAAATTTTCAGTGAATTGCAAATAACTAACGACTTGTGAGAAATATCGAAAATTTTCATTGAGATAAGTTATAGGAAATAAAATGTTCTACAGAAAATGTCCGATAAAATTTTCCGATAAAGTTGATGGTTGCGTCAAAAAATTTAAAAAATGTAAAAATTTGTCGTCAATCTAATTTTAACTTCGAATAACTTTTGAAGAAATAAAAATATCGAAAAATTATAAGAGAACTTTTTTGTAGAGCGTCAAATTTCCCATGAGATTATGTCTTGAACATTTGAAAGTATTGGTCCCACCGCGAGCTACAAAATTCCAAAGCTTAAAAAATAAATTTTCCCATGTTATTTAAACGGGAAATGGAAAATTGCGATGCGGCAGCTGTTAATATTAATATTAAGAGCTCAAACTTCCACAGTATTTTTTTTCGTCATTTCCAACAATATTTTCGATCTAATGAAGAACAAAAAAATAGTCGATTTTTTTGAATCGGTCTCATGTATATATATATATAGTCTAGTCGACAAGTTGAAAATGGTCCAAAATAGAGATACTGCTCTTAAAATTAAGTGCGATAGCTCATTGGATCCGGAATGACGCCTAGAAAAATGTCCTAAAAGTGTGTATTAGCACGTAAAAAATTGCAAAAGTTATAAACAATTAAAGACGAAAAAAAGAAGGCATTTCGTTTTTTGCCAATATTTCATAGACTATTAATATTTAAGAAATCTTACAAAAAGATTCTTAAAGAGGAGGAAATTTCTATTAAAAAACTCCGACTCTCCGGATTTCTATCTCCATTATTTATAATTTTAATTTAACGCTGAAAAGGCTTGCAGGCACACCGTCAAAAGTAAAAATTTCAGAAGTATACCAACTTCAGAAACTCACAGTTAGGAATGTAAAAAATAAAGATGGTTCATAATTCAGAATGACAAATTATCACCTTGTCAAAAACATCGAATCTCTAATCTTTATATCAACACATACTCAGAATTTACAATATTCATTCTTTCGTAATAAAGAATTAACAATATTTAGAATGACAATATTTCAGAAATCCAATACTTCCGAAATTTCAAACTACGAACGCCAATTCTTCAGAATTACATTTTATACGAATGACCATTTTAGTAAAGTTTTCTAAGCTTTGCTGACAGTCGGTATTACAGACTTTCCCTATGAATTTACCATTATCATGTGAGTGCTTTGGCGGATTGATTGGGTTTAAAAAATTTGTATGACTCGTTATGTAATAATTATATATGAATTTTACGAGTTTAATTTGTATGAAACGATTATATTGAATGTACTGAATTAAGATAGAAGTGCTATTTGTGGCCAGTAATAATTAAGTTCTAATAACTCTCTAAACATGAATAAGTGAAAATAAGTGAAGATTTACTAATGCCAAGTGCAAACCGAACCACTAATTTCAAAAAGTGGTTCGGTTGGCACTCAGAATTAGTGAATATTGACTTATTCATGTTTAGAAAGAATAGTTGAGTTATAATTATTTAAGCTTCAACATAAAATCGTAAAATTAGTGACATAATTTTTTTAACACATACTAATAAACAATATAATCTCATCTGTTTAAAAATAGTTTATAGATTTTAAATATTATCAATTTAACTAAACTAAATTTTAATCGAAACTAATCTTGATGTATATCAGTATATACCCTGTCCAAAAATTCTTGTAGAATCCACGTAACTGCGACAAAAACCGCATAGAATCCTATAGACTGTATTGGTTTCAATGCCGTTTTTGTCGCATGTGATTGGATTCTATGGGAATTTTCGGATTATTATTATTGTAACTTAATTATTATTAATGCTTGTGTGATGAATAAAAATACAGCCTAAATCAAATCCAGATGCATTTTTTATTTATAAATTTATAATTAACATATATGTTTATGTTTTATTAGGTCCAATATTTTAAATAATAATTATAATTCAAGAATAATTGATTCATTCCATTGGACATTGATCCGTGTATTATTTTCAATATCTTATTTGAATTTTATTTTATAATTCATATAGGATAGAAGTACCATTTTTGGCCACTTTAGTACCAGTTTTGGTTACTTCAAAAATTTTAATAAAATAATACGCAAAGTACGTAATGATATGATGAATTTTTTTTAATTCATTTAAAGGGAATTTTGAACTTCCCGCTAAGAAAATTGTAAATTTTCAAAAATTCGGGAAGTTATTGGTTTCGGTCCGATTTACGAAAATTGAATTTCCATCAGATGTCGACGTTTCGAGGTCTTAAGAAGCTATTCTGACTAATTTCACGATGATGTCCGAGTGTATGTATGTGTGTACGTACGTACGTACGTACGTATGTATGTATGTAAATATTCATAACTCTTGAACAGATGAACCGATTTTGATCGTTGAGGTGTCATTCAACGCGGCTTGTTAATGTCTTGAAGCCGTAAAAATTTGAACTTAATCGGTAGGGTGCGTTCAGAGATATTTCAAAAATAAAATTTTTTCGAAAATGTTTTATTTGGATAACTTTTAATTTGATCGATGGATTGATTCCAAAATTTAATCAGCTCTGAAACTCTATAAGCCGCGTCGAATGCCACCTCAACCATCAAAATCGGTTCATTCGTTCAAGAGAAACCGTTAACGAAAGAATTCAAAAAAAAATTTTTCCTTGGTTTTTTTGAAATTTCTCAAAAACGGCTGAATGAATCAATTTCAAAATTTGATCAGCTTCAGAACTTGATAAAACGCGTCGATTGCCACCTCAACCATCAAAATCGGTTAATTCGTTCGCGAGATATCGTGGGAGAAGGAAATGCTAAAAAATGGTTTTTTACAAAACAATGGCATACAAAAGTATTTGCGAGCTCGAAGAGCTCGAAAATGTAATCACAATAATGTTTTCGAGCTCGCTGAGCTCGAAAACAGCGGAAAGTTTTGGGGCTGGCCCGCAGGGTTAACTGACAGACTGATTTTCTATGGATTTTCTATCGATTTTCTATGACAGCAACAAGTTTTGGTTTTCTGTCAATTTCTTATGGATTTTCTATCGATTTTCTCTGACAGTAATTATTGTGATAGTAATTGTATACAAATTATATATAAAATTAATACAAATAATTATTGTGATAGTAATTGTATACAAATTATATATGAAATTTATACTAATAATAATTGTGATAGTAATTGTATACAAATTATATATAAAATTAATACAAATAATTATTTTGATAGTAATTGTATACAAATTATATATGAAATTTATACTAATAATTATTGTGATAGTAATTGTATACAAATTATATATAAAATTTATACTAATAATTATTGTGATAGTAAATGTATACAAATTATATATAAAATTTATACTAATAATTATTGTGATAGTAATTGTATACAAAATTGGCTCAACGAGCTCGAAAACAGCGGGAAGTTTGGGGGCTGGCCCGCAGGGTCAACTGACAGACCGATTTTTTTTACTGTATTAGAATGAATTTTTTTTTTTTTTATACTTCTCCATTAATTAAAATGAAATATTAAAGGTCTAAAAATAAAACACTGGCCATAAATAGCACTTCTATCTTAATTCAGTACATTCAATATAATCGTTTCATACAAATTAAACTCGTAAAATTCATATATAATTATTACATAACGAGTCATACAAATTTTTTAAACCCAATCAATCCGCCAAAGCACTCACATGATAATGGTAAATTCATAGGGAAAGTCTGTAATACCGACTGTCAGCAAAGCTTAGAAAATTTTACTAAAATGGTCATTCGTATAAAATGTAATTCTGAAGAATTGGCGTTCGTAGTTTGAAATTTCGGAAGTATTGGATTTCTGAAATATTGTCATTCTAAATATTGTTAATTCTTTATTACGAAAGAATGAATATTGTAAATTCTGAGTATGTGTTGATATAAAGATTAGAGATTCGATGTTTTTGACAAGGTGATAATTTGTCATTCTGAATTATGAACCATCTTTATTTTTTACATTCCTAACTGTGAGTTTCTGAAGTTGGTATAATTCTGAAATTTTTACTTTTGACGGTGTGCCTGCAAGCCGCTGAAAATGTGTCTCCGCGCGACTTTTTTAGGTTGCGCGCGCGCGGCTTCAAAAGCGAGTACGAGACATTAATTAATTTATTTGAGGTATTAAATATTTTTTTTTAAATTTGAAAAAATTATGGTGTATTCTGAACGCTTTAAATAATTTATTCCCGTTGAAAATTTTTCTTAAAGTTCATTTTTCAACAAGTTGAACGATTGTTAACTAACGAAATTTTCTCGAACTTACGTCTTCATTATAAATGAAAAAAATGTTTAAATAATTGTCGTATAAATTTTTCGCTTCGTGGAGCCTTTCTTACATACATACTCAACAAGATCACGCTACAAAAGTTAAAAAAATATTCATACTTTATTTATAACAATTTTTGTACTTGAACAAAAAATGAAAAATCCAAATAATGTTGTTAGAAAAATTTTTTTTTTCTTAATTATCATATTACCGTTTCTTTATTAATACAAAATATTAATTGAATTGCAAAAAACAATTTTTCCGCCATTTGTTCATAAATTTTTTATAAACAAATTGATTATTTCAATATTTTTAAAAAATTTTTTTTCACAACTTCATTATACAGCAAATATTATGATTTTTAAGAAAAAAATTTTTCCTTTATAACAATTTTTAATTGCTTATAATCGTGTTTTTTTATATTTATATTGTTTAAATAACTAGTTGAGAAATTATTTTTTATCTAAAAATCATAATTGATAGTCCTCTATAAACTAACAAAAAAAAAATTTTTTTTACCAACAATTTCATTGTTTATTTTTTTATTAACTTACTGTTACGTCCGAATTATTTTTCTTTCTTTTTTTTAGGTAGATTTTTCTAAAATCTAACTATTGTATTTGTCCTCATGGTCGATTTTTCAAGGAATTTTGTCACAACCTATCATAATTAGTTGAGTAGGGTTCGAAAATACCATCCGTTAAAAAATTTATATATGTATGTATATATATATATATATATATATATATATATATATATATATATACATACATATATAATATATATATACATATATATATATGGGATATAACGCAGTTTTGAGGACACGATTACGCCTACAATTCTTATCAGATCTTAATGAAATTTTTCACACTTATTCTATGGGCGATTATCACGGTTAAGTTCGAAGATGGGCAAAATCGGTTGATTAGTTTAGAAGTTATGGCTTTTTGAAATTTCCATGATTTTTTGAAGAAATCAATTTTTTTCCACATTCAAGTTCATATAATTTTAAAACTAATACTCATAGACAATTTCCGTAAAAAGTATCTGAAAGCTTGTCTAATAAGCTTTAATTTATGACCTTAGACTTCATATTTCGACCATTTCATCCTATAATTTGATGGCCTTGAAAATTTTAATGGAATCAAAAAATGTTGAAAATATGGGTTTCATTCCATATAACTTATGAATTTCCCATTATAATCCGGTTTCGTCAGTTGTATTTTATTGTGCACAAAATAACCTGTAAATTTCACTGCTATTTTATATTTTAAAAGTATTTCTTTTATTACTTATGATGAATCAAATGTACCTCTACTCCCTATGATTATCACTGGTCTTGTCATTACGATAGCACCTACAGTTCTTATCGGATCTTAATGAAATTTTTCATACTTATTCTATAGGCGATTATCTTGATCAAGTTCAAAGATGGGCTGAATCGTTCAAATAGTTTTGAAGTTATGGCTGTTTAAAAATTTTCACGATTTTTCGAAAAAATCAGTTTTTATTCACTTTTAAAGTTTATATAACTTTAAAGCTGAAACTCATAGATAATTTCTGTGAAAAGTATTCTAAAGCTTGACTAATAAGCTTTAATTTATGACCTTAACCTTTATGTTTCGAGTATTTCTTTCAATAATTTGATAGCCTTGAAATTTTCATGAAATCAATAAAAGTTGAAAATAAGGTTTTCATTCCACATAACTTATGTATTTTCCATTATAATACAATTTTGTCAGTTGTACTTTATTCTGAACAAAATAAACTGCAAATTTCACAGCTATTTTATATTTTAAAAGTATTTCTTTTAATATTTATGATGTTTCAATCGTACCTGTAGTTTTAAAATTATATCTGATCTTGCCATCGTAATAGCAATTACAATTATGATCTCATACTAATAAAATTTTCTATAGTTTTTTCCGTGTTAGGTTACCTATAAAATGTTTTGTCGAATCAACTATCTGAAGTTCTCTATCGAAAATAGTCGTTGTCTTTTTTTACCCTCACTCTAAGAAAACGAGCCTAATATCATATCATGTCTATATACACTAACATGTATCACAAGATATGTCTGTATGTGCCTTTTTATAAATCTACCTTCCATTTCGGCTGCCGAATGGCCTTTTTTTATATTATTATGTCATTTTATTTTATTTTATCTTTATTTTATTCTATTTTTATTCCAGTCTTAAAATTTGTCTAGACAGGTAATTTTGTCCGAATATTTTACTGGACGAGGAAGATTTCTAATCCTCGCCAGGGCAGCTGCCGCATTTTCTTATTACAACTGCACTCTAAAATAAGTTTTAAAATAAATAGTACTTCTGTAATGAGTTTTTAATATGTTTTCTCAATTGAAAAATACTTAAAAGTAAATTATGGTGTCTAGACAAAGTAATGCTAAATAAATAAAAAAAAAATAAAAGGTTTACGGTAAATTTAATTAAATAAAATAAAACATTAAAATGGTAGAATTTAAAATAATGAAAAATGAAATATGACAATTTACATAGATAAAATAAAACATTAAAATATCAGATTTTAAAATAAAAAAATTTTAAAATATGATAATTTAAACTAAATAAAATAAAACATTAAAATGGTATAGAATTTGAACAATGAAAAATGAAATATGACAATTTAAATAAATAAAATAAAACATTAAAATATTAGATTTTAAAATAATAAAATTTTAAAATATGATAATTTAAATTAAATTAAATAAAACATTAAAATTTTAGAAATTAAAATATTGAAATAAAACTTAAACATTAACGGAATAGAAAAATTAATTCAACAATAATATGAGAATAAAAAAAATAATAAATCAAATTATTTATTGAGTTATAAAAAAAAATAATATTAATTACTTTTATTATTATTGTTAACATTGTTATTATTATATTTAGTTTAATAAAAAGAGGGGTGAGTTACGCAGAACCGAAAGAGAGGGAAACGGGAAATCAATGTGGAAGGGATAGTGCGGCCCCGAAACAATGATTTTCCTGAAGGGAAGTGGAAAACTTTGGGTAGAGGTGGAAGAGATTTTCCCCCAATTATAGAAACTTGGGTAACCACCCATTTTTTTCGAGAGGTCGAAGACGGACCCAAAAAATTAGTCAGTTGTGTCGTGAGTCCCGACCTATTGAGCACGTACAGATTAGGCTGGTAGCCGATCTCATACAGTTCATAATACAGAATAGGCTGGTAGCCGATCTCATACAGTTCATAATGCAGAATAGGCTGGTAGCCGATCTCATACAGTTTATAATACAGAATAGGCTGGTAGCCGATCTCATACAGTTTATAATACAGAATAGGCTGGTAGCCGATCTCATACAGTTTATAATACAGAATAGGCTGGTAGCCGATCTCAAACAGAGTGGGCTGGTAGCCACCACACTCGAGAGAAATAAGGACTTCGATCAACTCACTCCAAACAAAAATAGAAAAAACCATAACGGAAACTAATCATCATTACTGAGTAAGTTAATAAAAATTAAATTTTACTTTTTCCTCATTTAATTATAAAAAATTTTGTAATTCGTCTTTAAGAAATTATCCTAAAAATCGATTCTGCTAGTATAGGCTGGAGTGACACTTATATAAACCACATATTAATGACACTTTTAAAATAATCGATTTAAAAGAAATACTATAATTCAGGACTTTGATTTTATTCAATAAATATATTTTATTACAGTGCGTACTAATATTATTAGTCCACATGTATTTATTAATACGATGAATCTAATCTGAAAAGTCAATAAACAAGACCAGGAAAGCCGTGATTTCTTTAACAAAAAAGTACAATAGTATGTTTTACAATGCCTTAGTTATAATTACATTGAATGATTTTTGTATTTTTTTTTTACATTTTGTTCTATCGTAAATTGTATTAATATTTTTTTTTAATTTCGTTAACTATCTGAGCTAAAATATACGATTTTTTATTAATTAATCCAACTTTGTTGTTCGAATGAAAATCCTAAACGAAAAATAATACCGAGGCTCAATACATTACTCTATAATCTAGTAAAATGTAGGTTCTTATTTTCCATAAATTTTTATATGTTTAAGAAAAAAACGTGGTCGGCATTTTCAGGGACTGTGCGAGTACAACAAGGATAGAATACATTGCTCTCCCACTTGAGAGTGATAAAGAAACTTCTTAAAAGGGGCCAGGTCAATTTTCTTTGTCCTTGTTGCACTTGCACAGTTGGCGGAAACTTTGTCTATTCTTTCTCAAGTAGATCACTTAGATAGGCCCTAATAGCCCAATTTGCTTAGCAAAAGTTTACTTTACAAAAGTTTCCTTCAATTTTTCATCAAATGTCCGTCAACTTCCAGCTTTTCTGTTTTTGACGACAATTTGTATACAACTTGTTATACAATTCGACTATCTAGCACTGTAACCTATATATTATTTAATAATTTTTAACTACTGATTATATAATCGGACAATATTTGAGGTGATAACACCAAACGGTGTCAAAGAAAATCACTCATGCCGTGTTAAAAGTACACCGCTTAATATTTCACACCGTCAATTTACACCGCCCAGGACAAAAATAAAATTTGATTTAGACTTGGTTTACCAAGTAGAAATTTTGAGCCGTTTTTCATAAGATAAACTCGACTTTTTTTTCGGAGATATGAAATACATTGAGTTTTCGCCTTGGTTTAGACTTGACTGGCTTACTTAGTCACGATTTAAGACAAAAATGTTTAAATCAAGTCGAAATTGATTTGGTTTAGACTTATTCGACTTAAATTATCAGGCAAAAAAGTCAAAACTAAGGTGAAATAATTTTTATTCACTTATCCAAAAAATTAAAGGAATAAGATAATTTTAGAAATTTTTTAGTGATTTTTGAAAAGCTGTATTTTCGTGAAAAATGATCGTATCGAAAAAATAAAAAAAGCTAATTGAAGCTTGAAATCTCAAAATTTTCCAGCATTTTCGAGCTCGAAGAGGATTAAGGAGCAAAACTTGTTCCTTTAATTGTTGTGTAAAGCTTTGAGCAATCGGCCCGGACAAACGGTTCAATGGATTAATCTGAGAATTTCCAGGGTATTTAGAGGTACATTAAGCTATAAAATAACCTGGCAACATTAACCTTTCCATTAATATTTGCAAAGTAGTGATAAGTTGACTAAAAAACTAGAAAATGGCCATTTTTTGTCGGTTTTTCAAATTGATATTAAGGATAAAACAATTTTTTTTTTTTTTAATCGAAAATGGAGCTTGTAGGGAATGTGTTCAAGTTTCTCAAAATGCCCTTTAAATTAATGTGCGATCATTAGTTGCTGAGTCATCGATAATTAAAGAAAACAGGATCCTTTTTCATTTGAAGGCTGATATCTCAGCAGCAAATTGTCATACAGAGAAACAAAAAAAAAGAAACAAATTGTAGCCGAATAAATTTCCTAAACGAGCCATGAATTGGTTTTTTCGAAAAAAATTTTCTTGGCCCCGTGGACCTAAAATACAAAACTAAAAAATTTAGAAAATTTTTGTCTCGACCTATTTCTTATGATTCCGCAGAGACCGTGGCTCAGAAAATTATTTTGCTGGAAGATCTTTAAACTAGAGATTTCAAACTTTAAGTTGCTTTTTTTATTTTTTCGATACGATCATTTTTCACGAAAATACAGCTTTCCAAAAATCACTAAAAAATTTTTAAAATTTGTTTGTTCCTTTAATTTTTTGGATAAGTGTATATCGAGGCGGAAGTAAGGTGAATTAGAATAACTTTTTTTCGACTCGATTCAGCAAGTCAAAAGTAAAGTAAATGACTATCGTTGGCCAAGAATTTGGATTTTTCAAAAGGGAGAGATAAAAGATGAGAGGAGCTGATTGCTGATTGGTCGAATTTTTATAGATTTGTATTTGTTTATTTCAATGGAGTGGAAAGAACAATGAAACAAAAATGTTTAATCAATGCAATACGAATACACTAGTCACATAACCATGTATATTTGTAATCTTGATGTGGAACTACGTTGGTTGAAACTCGAAAATATGCAGTCAACTATATTTTGAATGAATTTAAACTAAGGGTAATGTTTTGCAAATATTTTAGATGATATTATTTTAGCCAACGGATTGAAAAATTTTTCTTTAATTAGAACATGCATGTTCAAATCATGATTTGCACGCTGGACAGCTTCGATTCATCGCTCAGAATATTGATTGAAAAAAAATATATTTAACGACTTTGCGTTCCCGAAAACTTAACATTTCCTTAAGTAACTTGTTTTGCCCCCCCCCCCCTCTCTATAAATAAATGAGCGAATTTAACATGGGTGGAGTTCGGCGCTTTAACAGTAGACTACACTCGGAGATTTGGCGCTTGAGATATGCAATTAGAACAAGTTGTACAATGCCATCAAAATTTTATAGGCGTGTATGACACTACAAATGCTTGTAAGATCATCAAATTATGATGAAAAATAGTAAAAATGAAAAAAAAAAATGTTGGAAAATTGAAAAAGTGCAGACCTTAATCACTCATAATAATAATAATTTATTTTTAATCATTAATTTGATTCTATTATTGCTTTATAATTTTAATCTCTTTTTTTCCAGTATTAATTTTTATTCAACTTGTAGTCCAATAATTTTTTTTTTTAGTTTTTTCTCAGTTAAATTTTTATCGTTTAAAATTTATTAAAATTATTCCACCTTTTTTTCAGATATTGCTTCGTCTTATTTAATTTTACACGGAAAAAGATAGTACTGATTACTGATCTGCGCAGTAATTGACGAAAAATATAGGGAAAAATACATTTTAATCAATATTCTGAGCGATGAATCGAAGCTGTCCAGCGTACAAATCATGATTTGAACATGCATGTTCTAATTAAAGAAAAATTTTTCAATCCGTTGGCTAAAATAATATCATCTAAAATATTTGCAAAACATTACCCTTAGTTTAAATTCATTCAAAATATAGTTGATTGCATATTTTAGAGTTTCAACCAACGTAGTTCCACATCAAGATTACAAGAATACATGGTTATGTGACTAGTATATTCGTATTGCATTGATTAAACATTTTTGTTTCATCGTTCTTTTCACTCCATTCAAATAAACAAATACAAATCTATAAAAATTCAACCAATCAGCAATTCAGCTCCTCCCATCTTTTATCTCTCCCTTTTAAAAAAAACAAATTTTTGGCCTTAACTATCGTGCTCAAAGTAAAGACGAATAAATTGAAACTAAGATGAAAAAAGTTGAAAAAAATTTAATTTAAGTCGAAAAAGTCGAGATCTAAGCGAAAAATCATCGGCAATCGATAGCTTCAAAAGAAAACAAGGTGAAGCGAGCCTAAATCAAGTTTAATTTTTGAGTCGGGCAAGCAGACCGTATCAAGTCCTCGGGGATCATTTTCACACCAAAAATTTTTTACAGTGTATATCTTATAACTTATGAAATATCATGAATTACAGCGATGTTCAATTACATTATTATTTTTTTTTGTTACAGAGATAAAATCAATAATTCGAAGACGCGGTCCAGCAACAAAAAACGTTGATGGTAAGCCATTCGAACCATACACTAATGAAGAAGTTTATGGTTTATTACATTCGATTGTGAATGATTTACAAACATCGTCAACTAATGACGAAATCGCAATAGTCGCTGCTTTGGTGAATCCAGAATCTACTAATGAAAAATCTAAAAATAGTGACAAATTGTCGAGCAGTACCATTGAAAAGAGTGACCACGTAGCGTTTACAAATTATTTGATTAGTCTTCGACAATTGATGAGGCAGATACTATATATTCTCAACGTAAGAATTATTATCAAAAATAAAACAATTCGATTAAATCAAAATGATGCAAACGAAGTCAATCCCAGACTGGATGAAAACGCTGAAAAATGAATGCGACAATACAAAGTGTTAAACGAATTTCTTCGGTCTCAGTCGTCAACATCAGCAATTGATGACAAAAAGGATTTTGATGATGGGAGCTCTCTATATCATTTGTTCAATTTCTTAAGCGATATTTACTATGAGATATTTGATGAAAAGGCGTCTGACGCATCAACATCCTATGTAGAAAAACTTGAAAATCAATTGAGAGAGCATGGTAAGGAAAGAAACGAAATAGTGATCCTGATTTTGATAACGTCGAAGAAAAAATGAAAAACTGTAAACTGGCCGTCCCTGCAAGCAAGCTCTGAAACTTCCCGCTGTTTTCGAGCTCAGACAGTTCGAAAACACTTTCGTCAAAGTACATACAGTCAATCTACATTAACCCGGACAGCTTATCTACGGAGGAGCGGAAATTCCTTGGAATTTTCGAGTTAAAGGAAGCTCCTTCTCCCTCAAAAAGTAAACTATGACGCATGCACACTTAACAAAATCGTTTATGATGACCACTAACACACATACACGTATTCGTTAACCCGTTTGATAAAGAGCAATAGCTGCTCGATTATTGTAATTGTAGTACAATGTAAAATTAGTAAATTCCGAAACAAACTAATTAATTCTAAAATTAAAGTAGAACTTATGCATTGTAAGTACAAAAAAAAATATACACATATATATATTTAAATTTAAATTCTATTTGCTTAAAATTTTTGTATTACCGAATGAAGATTCAGCACTTCATTACGGAATTATGTATGCGACCGACGATGATATCATAAGGCAACTTCTTAACGCTGGTATTGATGTTAATTTAATAAACCATCTTGGTAAAACAGCATTTACTACTGCGAGACTACATAACGTGTCTCCTGATGCAAAAAAAGTTACCGATACAATTACGGAACATATTGTGAAATGTAGTGCGGCGAATTTTTATCTCAATGAAGAAAATTTAGCAGTCGTAAATAATGGAAAAAAATTTGACAAATTACGCAACCAGTGCATAAACGAAATTAAAAAAATGAAGAGAACATTTATTGGTACAAGTAATGTAACGTACCATTTCGTTTTATCTAATAAATGTGCACACAAATTAATTTGAAAAACACTGGAGGTAAAACAGCATTTACTTCAAGACTAAATAATTCAAAAAAAGTTAATGATGCAATTACGGAACATATTGCGAAATGTAGTGCGGCGAATTTTTATCTCAATGAAGAAAATTTAGCAGTCGTAAATAGTGAAAAATTCGGTGAATTACGCGTCCAGTGCATGAGCAAAATTGAAAAAATGAAGATAACATTTGTTGGTACAAGTAATGTAACGTATCATAATGTACTATATAATAAATGTGTACACAAATTAGCTTGAATTTTAAAATATGTTAGTGATAGTACTATTTTAGATTTAGACATTAAATCTATTTTTCCACTATATGCTGGAATGATGACTTACCGTTTAAAAAAAGCATTAAGAAGAAAAAAATTCTTATTCAATGCTATTGATTTAACTAATGATATTTTCCAAGAACTGCAACTCCCAAATACTTTTACGAGGGATATTTTTAAATTTCTAACAAATGAAGATTTGAAAAGATCACAATGAAATATTTATACAAATATTTTTACTTAGTATTATTTAGATTGTAACAAATCAGTAGTTATTATCAAGTTAATATACTAAATTTATTTTTATAACATGTATCATTATTATTACTATATGAAACAAAATACTTTATTTTTCAAAATTTGTGTGCAACTAAACCTCATTCTGTATATAAAAATAAAACAAAATGTGATTTAATGTTACAAATTAAGTTTATAAAATATATTTGATGTCTCTTATTAAAAGAAATGATTTGAAAAAAAAATTTTAAATACTTTTTAATGATTTTCAATACGTTGAATACTTTTGAATCACCCTTATAGGAGTTAAACATTGCAATCGTTTCTTGATGAATCGTTTCTTTTAATTGGGGATTAAACTCCTAAAAACCAATAACTTATTTCCATTATTTTTATCGTAAAAAATGTTTTTTCCTGCAAAAATAACTAAACGTCATGAATTTACTATTTATGTACGATCTCACTGCGAATCCAAGTGTTTTGTTTTGAAACACTTTAAGCGTTTAAATACTTGTAGTCATGACTAAACACTTTTTAGTGTTTAAAGTGTGGTAAACACTTTAAACGTTTAATTTTAACACACATAAAGTGTTTTAGATAATAAGGCACTTAAAGTGTTTAGGCATCAATACACACTTTAAGTGTTTAGGCATCAATACACACTTTAAGTGTTTAGTGTCATTAATTAATAATATAAATATTTTTAAAATAAAAATAATAATTTTTCCATTGAAGTACAATCAATGAAATTTTTATAATAATATTTCTAATATTAGAAATAATAGTTGCCTTTGAATAAAAGTCGTTATTGATTGTTGTCATTTCCTGGAATAATATTCTTATTATCAGAAGATTCACACTGCAAATCCAAGTGTTTAACTCAGTGTTAAAATAAAACTCGTTAGTGTTTTCTGCAACTTAAGCGCTTAGAAGTAAAACGGTATAAACGTTTAAACAATCGCATAAATCATTTCAAGTTTTTTAAAGGTTCGCGTAACATACTTAAGTGTTTAATCCGAAAACGTTTTATCCGTTTAAAGAAAAAAACACTTCTACCTGTTTTATTATAAAGCGCTTAAGCGTTTAATGTAACAGTAATTACTGTTACATTAAACGTTTAAAAAAACATCGAGTGTTTTAAATTAAAACAGATATTCCGGAATTAAACACTTTTTCAGAATTCTGTGTGTTTTTTAAAAAACGTTTAATCGAAAAAACATGTATATTATAAAACGCTTAAATTTCTTAAACAGTTTAAAAAAATTCTATCAATTTTGTCAATCGACAAATGATGCAAATAACAATTTCAAAATATAAAAGTGTAATAATTTTCAAATATATTTATGCATTACGATATAGATGTATCAAAACGTATTTTTTTGTATTAAAAATAAAATTTTACAAATGATTGAACTCGGTTCATATCATCCAATGAATTCTAAACGATCATAATTTATTATTGAAATAAATGTTAGATTTTTAATTTTAAACGACGATAGAGATATTCTTGAACTAATACATTTTTTATATCTTCAAAGTTAACATGGGGAAAAAATTTTTTTTTTTTTTATTTTTCTAGCTCGGCATTCGCACGTCATATGAATAAGTTCATAGCATATTATTGTAGAGAATTTAACGCTCTACAAAAAAGGTCTCTTATCATTTTTTGATAGATCCATCCATTCGAAAATTATCGGAGCTGGAAGTCAAATCTATAATAAATTTTTAGATCTTTTTACTTTTCCAGCAAAACTATCAGACATATCAAAAAATGTTATAGAATCTTTTTTATAGACAATTTTATTTCCTACAAATTAGTATGAATAAAGTTCATTCGAGTTTCGCATTGTTTTCTAGTTATTTTCATTTCAATCTTAGGCCATACATTACTGAATGTACTATCATATATGTTACTGTATGATCCGCATCTTTACGATGCGCGCGCACAGGGTTTACACAAAAACTAAATGTTGAAGTTGCTACATACACAACACGTGTTTTAAAAGTGTGAATTGTATATGTGCTTAATAATTACATTCAGTATACTGAATCACTATAGTGATTTAAATTGAACATTTTGATAAATATTATTTACTACTTATTTGTAAATATTAGTGAAGAAAATTGTGCTTATATACTTTTTCAAGTGTTCCAATATAATTAAGGATAACTATCCGTATGTATTATTCATTGATATAAATTATTATATTATTATTTAATCTAATTTCTACTAAATATTATTATATTATTAATTTAAAATATTTATTATTGATTATTTAATATTTAAAAAATAAATACAAAAATGATAAAAATATATTCAAATATACGTAAGATATAACCTGTAAAAAACGTAACGTTGTACAATTAAGGAAAACCCTAGCGGTTTTGACGACACCGTAGAAACGTGGTGAAAACACGGAGTTTCTACGGTGTTTACTCCTTTACAGTGTTTCCACAGTGTATCGACGGAGTTACGACGGTGTTTTGATGGTAGAAGGGCGGCGTTTCTTGTGCAGTTACGAGACAAGGTTTCTCTCGTGTTTTCTTCGAGTTTGGTCGGTGTCCACCCGGAGTTTTCTCGGTTTTTCTTTGGACTTTCGTCGGTGTTTTGCCGGTGTATTCTTGGAGTTTTGTCGGTGTTTCTTCGGAGTTTTGTTAGGGTTTTCGCAGAGTTTCGTCGGTGTATCGTCGGAGTTTTAGCGGCTTTGACACTCGGAGTTTTGTCGGTATTTCTCCGGAGTTTTGTTAGGGTTTTTACGGAGTTTCATCGGTGTATCGTCGGAGTTTTAACGGCTTTGACACGGGGTTTTGTTGGAGTTTTTGCGGAGTTTTGAGGGTGTACTGTTGATATATTCTTGGAATTTTTTTGATAGATTCGCGGCTTTCCAACGGTATTAAGTATATATTGTATTGTATACTAGAATTTGATTATAATAAACGTTGTTTCAAAGGAAATGATATTTTGCTTTTTATTTGAAAAATTTATTTCAAATAAGAATAATATTTCAAATAAAAGTACTAATTATAAAATGCATATCTCTGTAAGTATCCCTGATTGAAAAAAGCGATTTAAAACGATTCGAAATAAAAAATTTTAAATACTTTTTAATGCTTTTGAATACATTGAATACTTTTGAATCCCTCTTCTTCTGGGCATTTAACATTGCAAATCGTTTTAAATCGCTTTTTTTAATCAGGGATAAGTAAATCTATTTTTTAATTAAATTATTGATCATATTGGTTTATCTTAAATAATTCATTTGATTAAAGAATAATCGATGACTTAGAAGTGATACCCTGATTAAACTTTACATCCACCTATGTACCGTCTTCGTCAAGATATATTTACATTTACATAATATACTAAATAACCTCAAATTCATGATAAAAATTTGCTAAGTAAAGTGTTGTGTAATTAAACATAATAATAACTATATAATACAAATAATTTTATATGAATTCGTTTATATATAATTTATTACTATGCTAAATTAGTGGTGTAATAAATAGTTTATTATCGTGATTAAAAAGTAGTAGGATAAATAACAATTCTGTGAAAATTAATATTTAAAAATGTATAAAAGACTCGATATTATCGTGGGAATTCGATTGTGGGCGATCAAAACAAATATTAAATTTATTATAAATTGTTTATTTTATAATGTGAATTAATTAATGATGATAATTAATAAGTGATAATATTAAATTTTAACTATAAGTGAATAGAACCTGTCATTAAAATTTTAAACTATTCAAATGGTTTAAAGTATTTCATTACTTTTATTAAGAGCGGTTTATAGATAATTTACCGGTAAAAAGGGTTCCTTTCCCCGAGTAGTGAGCTCACCAGATAAGTACTTTTTAACACGCTTTATATCACTAACGCCCTCTGTGAGCGTGACAGCGTTAAGAATTTTTAGACTTAAATCGATAAGTAAGAGAACTTAAAAATTTCAAGTACATGTTCAAATGATTGAGATAATTCAAAAATAACATGAAAATTTTATGCGTCTCTTATATGGTTGTCTAAAAAATTATTAGTTATTAGAATGTGAAAATTTATATAATTGGTGAAATTTGGTTTGAAAACCCTGGTTTTAGGCCGATAATGAAAATTAACAAAACCGGACTCAACCAAATATTCCAACTCAAAAGAAGTTATTTTTGGACTATTATTGAACTTATTCAATCGTGAGCAAATACTTCATTTTTGGGTAAATAATAATTATAAAAATAATAATAGTAAAAATCGATTATTATCTAATGACAAGGTCTTAGCTTCATGTAGATTACGAAAATCTACACAACCAGACCTACTGACATTTTTTTAATCTCATTTTACAATATTCGAATTTTATTGCGAAGTGTTTTTCAATTAATATTTCTCTTAATCTATAAAACGATTATTATCTAATTTCAAGGTCTTGGCTTCATGCAGATTACGAAAATCTACACAACCAGACCTACTGAAATATTTTTAATCTTATCTTACATTTTATTTTACAATATTAAAATTGCATCGTAGATTGTTTTTTAATTAATATTTTTCTTAAACTATAAATCGATTATTATCTAATGACAAGGTCTTAGCTTCATGTAGATTACGAAAATCTACACAACCAGACCTACTGAAATATTTTTAAATCTTATTTAACATTTTATTTTACAATATTCAAATTGCATCGTAGATTGTTTTTTAATTAATATTTTTCTTAAACTATAAATCGATTATTATCTAATGACAAGGTCTTAGCTTCATGTAGATTACGAAAATCTACACAACCAGACCTACTGAAATATTTTTAATCTTATCTTACATTTTATTTTACAATATTAAAATTTTATTGTAAATTATTTTTAAATTAATATTAACTTTAAAGCAATAATTAAGCCTTATTTGGGATGAAATTTCATCAATTTCATCCTATTTATATTTAACACGTAAGTGTTAACCGGCATCCTATCAGAAAAGAATTAAATTAATTTACATAAAAATATTAATGTCACAATACCTGCGTTTTAATTTTTCAATTTGACCCATATAACCGTTTATATTCCAGCGAGAATTTTTTCTCTTTGATTTCCTTGGTTACTTATGGCCGGAGCAGTCAGTTCTGATAGTCCGCAATATTTTTCTATTCTTCTCTGGTCCATACATTTCAAGCCTTAAAACAAAATTTTTCGGAGAATCCCAGTGGACACAAATTATAATATTTGAAAGAAATTTATCATTTTTTCTTATACCTTTTATCCTTTTTACTTCAGGCTGTTTTGTCTTGACAAGTAGCTCTTGTAGCTATTCCATCGCTACAAAAATCCATCAGTTTCCCAAGTGTATGTTTAGCAACTCGGGCAAGTTCAAACTGGAAAAATAAAAACAATTAGATTATGAATTCCGAATAAATTGCAACAAACTGTTTTATTATCAATCTGTAGTGCGTATCATACTTTCACTTTATCTCACTTACCTAAAATTATTAATTCTTGTTTGTTGTAACCATCATTTTATGTGTATTTATCCTTTATGATGACTGTGTTTAGTAGTACTTCGATAAAAATTATATATAGAAAGAAACTAATAAATATAAAATTATAAATATTTTCTCTTTATAACCTCTACTGTGCATCACTTTATAAACACTGCAAACCATCAGTTCACCGCGTAGTTTCAGGTACATGACATATAACGCACGTCAGTCAGCGGAGTGGTTTTTTTTTTTCTAAACACTTATCAAATTTTCAATTGTTTACGACTAATTTTATGTTATTTTATTTTAATTATTCATACGTATATATTTTATCAAGCTTGTTTACATGTTACACCACATACATGCTGTCTAAAGATGGCCGACACTGACGCATGCGCTTGAAGCTAAAAAATAATAGGATGATAAATATTAAATTTATATAGATGTCGCTTCTGATAAATAAGCGCGTAATTCTGAGTTTAATGTCCAACAATATTTCAAATACATTTTATTCGTTTAGCAATAGAAACTTTATTAACGAACTTTTCATTTCTCATTATTTTCATTTATATTATCAATATAATAAGAATAAATTTATTTTATGGGAAGAATGGCGAAGGAAGTGGTGGATAATTGTATGTGTTTCCAACGAATTGCTGGAGCTCCGTATAATAATGTCCATTTTGAGACCAAAACAATAATGAATCATTAACATCACAAATATTATATCAAAGGCCAAGCGAATTCGATTTTTTGATTTCACATGTTTCGAACAATAATACAAAATAAATTGCGTATCGATCGATACATAAATCTGAAATGCTTTTTTAAAAACTTTGAAAAATTTCTTTCTTTAGCCCTTAATTACATCATTTTTAACACTTGTACACACCCCTTCATAAAAATGTAATAGCACTTTTTTCAGATGTTTATTTTTATTTATACTCTCTTAAATTGAAATTGTGACTTCGACTATCAAATAGTGACTGACTATTCACTATTTAGTAGTGACAAGTATACCACTATTTGAATTAGTGATCTACTTTGCACTGCAACAATAGTGAATAGTCACTATAGTCACTATTTCGGATTTAAAAGAGTACGCTATTATTATTTAAAAACTTTTTAATTTTTTTAGAACTATTTAAAAACTACTTTTCTTAACAACTAAGTTTCGATACTTTCCAAAAAATTTTATGTTCACACAATGTTAAAAATTATTAATGTTATCTTCTAAGATTTTTTTTAAAAACCCTAACGTTGCCAGTTGCTTATTAATAAAGGATAAAGGTATTATATTCAAATAATAACACTTTAGGCTAATTTTTGTTTTTTTTTACGGTAATATTATTTTTATTTTTATTAAATTATTGTTTATGTGTTTATTTTGTATTTTAATTTTAATTGTGTTATTGGTGATTTTGGGGAGGAAATGTCGGGGGGTTGCATGGCTGGGGAGTGAATCTCTCGTGGTTGTATGTCTGGGGAACGAATGTCGGGGGGTTGCATGTCTGGGGGTTGTATGTCTGAGGAGCGAATGTCTGGGGAGCGAATATCGGGGGGTTGTATGTCTGAGGAGCGAATGTCGAGGGGTTGAATGTCTGAGGAGCGAATATCTGGGGAGCGAATGTCGGGGGGTTGTATGGCTGAGGAGCGAATGTCGGGGAGTTGTATGTCTGAGGAGCGAATGTCTGGGGAGCGTATGGCGGGGGGTTGTATGTCTGAGGAGCGAATGTCTGGGGAGCGTATGGCGGGGGGTTGTATGTCTGAGGAGCGAATGTCGGGGGGTTGTAAGGCTGGGGGTTGTATGTTTGAGGGTTGTATGTTTGAGGGTTGTATGTCTGGGGAGTGATTCTCTTCTCATAATTCTTGGGTTTATTATTGCGAGTTTTATTGTGTGATTGTTGGTAACGGTATGGTTTGTTTTTTTCCCTATTTGACTCCTTCAATGTCTGAGTGTAGGTGTTTTTTGAATTTTGTAGACTTTTGGTGGCAGTGCTTTTATAGCATGGATTCTTCATACGATTGTCCTTCATGGAATCTAACTTTTTTTCTGTTACTTTCAGGACTGTCATTAAGTCTTTGGCTGAAACCATATTTTTTTTGGTTTCGTTAGCAGACACATTTTTTTCCGGTTCATCATTTTCAACTTTCTGTAACAATAGTTTTATATATGTACGAAAATTTTACTTATTTTTTTATTATCTTAGATTAATGTATTTTACCTTCACGCTTGCTACAATTTTCAGCATTCGCTTCATTAAGCGATTTGATATTGGAGCTTCAATTTCCGTAGTATTGGTGGTTGCCACCTGAAAAAAATTTTTAATTTATAATTTTTAATTTGTATTAAATTTTCTGTTGTGACGTTCATTGAATATTATTACTTTAAATTGAATTAAATGTAAATTACAGGCTTGTTATATACTGTATAAAAAGTAAAATTACGGGAAAAAAACGACTTCCATTTCGGCTGGCGAATGGTCTTTTTTATAATGTCCTTTTTAAATAGGACCTTTTTCGTTTTTTTTTGGCTTACCTTACAGGGAGGTGGTCTTTCCATTTCTTTTTTAATTGCCAGCACCGGCGGCTGTTCAATAGTAGCACACGGTGTACCTATAACAATATAATTAAAAAGTGTTACTTAATGAAATGCATATATATATTTTTTTAAAACAAATAGATTTTCAATTAGACGTTCACAATAATATCAAAACGTTGCAAGAAAAGTTTTTATAACTATTTACTTATTATATTTTTTTCAATCAACAAATTGTTACAACATCATGATTAAAAAAAAGTGATTAAAACATATTAAAAATAAAATTTGAATCTCTTTTAATCTTTTCGAATTCATGTTGGAAATTTGAAAGTATTTAAAGCGATTGCAAACGAAACAATTCAAATACTTTCAAATATTCTTAAAGAATTAAAAAAGATTTTAAGCCATTTGAAAATGTACAATTTAAACGTTTCTAAAGACTTCCAAATTCGCAGTAGCGATTTCAAAGTATTCTCAAAGATTGAAAAGTATTTAACATCGTTGAATTTCAGCAACAAGCGACTTGAAAAAATTTTGTTTTTTCAATACTTTCAAAAATTTTTCTATAAAAAATTCCTGTTTTTCGATCATATTGAAACGTATTCCAAAGCTATATTATCTTTCACTTTTCATCAAGTTTAGCATCGCAGTCAATGGCGTGCGGCATAACTTATTACTGGGTGTTCAAGTTATGCCGGAGGCCGTTGACATCGATAACATTATTTATCTAAGTAAATTAACCAAACAAAAACAGTTTCTCTGTAAAGATCTTGCTAAGTTCATTCGACTTCTAAACAAAACAAAAAAATTTTTTTCATTACAATGAAAAAAAAAAATATATTTACAAAAAATTATGAAATACAAGACGAAACCAAGACAATTTTACAGGACATAAACTTCTGTGTCCCCATCAAAATCGGTATATTGACCGTTTAATATGAAAAAGGAATAAAAATTAAAACGTTTTCGGCAAAACCTACTGTCTGAATTATGACAGTTTCATTTATGTACAATCTTGTATCGTATCTAAAATTTCGTTATTTATCAACATTTTAATTTATGTGTAATTTAATACATTATTATTGTTATTAAAAGCTATTTTTCGCTAGAAACATGTGCTATTTTGAAGTAATTCGGACTGAAGCAAAATAATAACATTCTAGATGTACTAGATTATATAAAAGCTAATATCAAAAATAATTTTTATTATTATTTATCCTTGATAAGCTTTTTCTAAAATATTTCTATGCTTATATTTATAACAATAATAATAATAATAATAATATACGAAAAATCTTATATATAAATTGGTTGAGACTTCGGACCAACAATTATTATTTTTATTTTGATTTTTTTATATAGCATATTCGCCAGATGGCATTTAACACATGCAAATGTTTTTTTTAATATAATTCAAAAAGACGATGAACAAAGTTGTAAATTTTTTTAAGTAATCTCGCAATATTATATCCGAAGCAATCATAGTTTTAAAAACTTTTATCGATCTACGGCTATAATGCTTTAAAGTGGCAATATATGAAATTCTATGTATTTCACGATGGATTCTATTCGTCAATTTTTTATTGTCCATCTCACATCCATTCCCTTTATCTTAAGCTTTTAAGATATTCGATATCGTTAAGAATGAAGCGTCTTTACGTTTTCTTAACCACCAAATATTGAAAATAACTAACATTTTATTTCGAGTTACCGATTTTACTTTGTACACATTCTTCTCCGTCTCTCGCGTTATGGTCTTTTATAATGTAACGCTTGCAATCAAAAAGACAAATTCCTGTTGGTGACTGAGCAAAATCACCTTCCCCCACCATCTTTGTCAAAAAATGTATGCAAAGCACTTAAATTAAGAGACTAAAAATTTAGAGGGATTTTCGCGCGTGAACTTACTTTTCTTTCATACCAGTTCTCCACGAATGAAGACGTGAAATCTCTTAAGCAGCCTAATGACGTCTCCTGTACTCAATTATATATTTATTAAAATATAATTTATATAATAAAATTCAAAATTCAGGAGAAAAATAATATCAAGATGAAAATTGCCACTTTTCAGCATCAATATAAAAAAAAGATTATTTTTTAGAATCTCACTGGCAGCTAAAATGAAAAAATTATTTCTCTTCAACTTCGCCAAAGATGCTGATTTCAAAAGTCTTCCATTTTATACCAATTTAAGTATCAAAATGTAGAATCACTCTAGTGACAAAGTAAAAAAGAATACATTGGAAAAAAATTAACTTGAATCAAGAGAAAAATTCTGTAATTGAATAAAATTTACGTAATCGAAGAAAAATTTCTTAGTTAAAAAATGTTCCTAATGCTCAAATGAAGAAAATAAAATTTTTCAAAATTATTTATTTGATTCAAGTAAATTTTTTTTTTTGTGTTAGGAGTAAAAACAATAAAACTACTGCATGTAGATATAATTATTATTTAATGTTAAATAAAAAATTTATTACATTTAGTAGGATATTTAATGTTTCAAAAATATTATTGTTATTCATAAAATTTTATATTTTATGGTTATTTTTTGTTATTTAACAAAATTTTTTTTTTATGTAATTTTGACTTCAAATGAACATTGTAAGTTCGTTTCGAAAAATATTTTCCACAACATTGGTATGGTTTATCTTTAACACATTTGTGACTGCTCAAAGTTTTCATACACAAAAATTTTTTCTTACACGTTTCACATTGTCGAAAACTTTTTGCTCCTAAAGCGGTCACTTGTTCAGTTGGCGTTGAAGTCGCTATTGAATCGTTCAATTGATCTTTCAACAGTGTAGACATTCCATTCTTCATATGCCGTTTTGATGATCGATGTCTGTTCATTTGAGTCACATACATTTTGCACACAGCACAATACTTTTTCTGAGTATTTTTCAGATTTTCTACGTTTATTGAACCATGATGTGTAGTCTCATTTATATCTGATGCAACTGCGGCACTCGATGTTTCACCTGTGAATTCAGTTACGCCTGATGCGACTGAGCAAAAATGGTTGTACTGACCAAAATAAGAACCCCACCTTTTTTTACACAGTTCACATGTATATGGCTTCTTGATTCCGTGCACGTTTCGACGATGTTCTTGCATGACTTTCGAGTTATAAAATGTTTCTTCACATTCCGGTTCTTCGCACAGATACATTTGCCGCTTACATGTTCTTCTCACTACCAATATCTTTCGATTATGTATAATTTTTGTGTTTTGACAACTGTCGCAAACACAAGTAATTAAAGATCTTGTTACATCATTCCATAACAAAGATCCATAATTTACAGCTTCAGCGATATTTGGCAATACATTTATTACTTGATGAAAAACAGATGGTTTTATGTAGACCGCTTCTCCGACTCGTTGCTCGAGAATTCCATACTTAATATTATGCCGATCTAAAAAAGCACAAGTCACATAAGTATCCTTATGAAATATTTTTAAAAGACACAGATTTTTTTTTTTAGGCGTTACGTTGGCTAATGCTTCAATTAAAGCTTGTTTATTTGGCACTATCAACCACAATTTAGCAACTTTAGTATCATTTTCGGCTGCATCATCATCGGCATCCTGTAATGTTTGTCGGATGATGTTAATTGATGCTAAATCTGCGTCTTCGATGTGCATTTCCCCAGATGATCCACTCAAACCAATATAATACATACTTGTATTAATACCCGGCATTTCATCCAGCTCCAGGTTGTTGGTTTGATCGATCAAAGAAAACTCTTTCGCACAGTCATTTAGAACTGAAACAACATCAGGTAAAGATAAATTTACCCAATAACCAGGCAATTTGTCGGACAATTGTGGTAAAATATTAAAAAGTTTCTTGTTAGTTGTAGTTTGAATTATATTTTGAAGATAATCAGAATTTTCTAAGTAAACTGGGGATGAAAGTACTTCTTTAATTTTTCGTGAAGAAGTACTTCTTTGTAAAGTAAAAATATCACTTGTTTTATAGGTTTTAAATACATTCGACGTATATGTCAACGAAGTTTGGTTATTCACAATGCTGTTTACACGATTCCATTGGTGTACGTAATCACTAATTTTACATTTGAACACACAACACTTTATTAAATTTAGATTTTTTAACGATGTATCAGCCTGATGGATCAAATTAAAAAATTCAATTAATGATACTGGCTCATTTGGCTGCCAAAACAGATCATTTTGTTCAGCAGTTGTTGATACGTATACCGACATGGTTGACGAAATACGACTAATTCTGATTCCGTTGTAACTTGAACTGAGTAAATCAAGTTGTGTTACTCAGAACGACTGGGTGGAGAAGTCGAATACCACTGAACGATGGAAGGCGGAGCCTTGAGAAATTTTAGACGGGAGAGGGAAATTTTTCCTCACAATCTGGGCTCACTGCTTGTAGCTGCGGCGTCCGGCAGTAAAGCCAGATCGTGTGATTTTTTTACTCTCTCTGTAGAGTCGCGCGCGTCGTGCACACATATCAAGAATAAATGTCGGTGAGTCGGAAAGCCAAAGAGATCGGAAGAAAACCGAGACCGGTGGACAAATCGAGGGAAATAAACCCGTACCACAGAAAAAAAAAAGATAACAAAACACTGTTGCCCTGTGTTTGTGTGAAATTCTCAGAATCCGATCGTCAACGAACTGGAGGGCGAGAACAAATAATGCAGCAATAAAAAAAAAATAAAAAATATTCATTACAAAACAAATCAGATGAATATTTTTAACAATAAAAAAACTGTTATCATAAATAATTCGTATTATTATTTAACGTTTGTAAATTTTTTTCTATAATATTTCTATTCTAATATAAATAACTATAATAATAGAAATAATAATAATAATACATGAAAGAACTTGAACATAAATTGCATTTGAGACCTTGGACTATTAACAATTATTATTATTATTATTATTATTATTATTATGAATATTATAAAATCGCATAATTTGGTTCCACTGGCGCGCACCCGGCATAACTTAATACTCGGTGTTCAAGTTATGCCGGACGTCGTTGACTTCAATGACATTAGTAATCTAAGGAGATTAATTGAACATAAACAGTTTATCTGTAAAGATCACGCCAAGTTCAATAAGCACTTTAACGAAATAAAAGGATTTGTTTATTTTTATGAAAAAAAAAAAAGGATATTTTTACAAAAAGTTTATGAAATACAAAACGAAAGCAAGTTAACATTACTGAGTCAAAAATTTTATCGGCTCCATCGAAATCGATATTTTCACTGTTCATTATGAAAGAGAAAATTAAAATTAAATCGTTTCCGCAATGATAGAAGAAAACACCTGAACCAAGAGTACCATTCTGGAGAAAATGATTTTCTTGTGTCAAGAGAAAAAAGGCCATTCGGCAGCCAAAATGGAAGTAGATTCCATTAACAGTCAGATTAATTATTAATAATTAATTAATTAACTAAATTTAATAAAGAGAAATACAAAAAAAATAATTCTTAACCGGCTGCAACAGTAAAATTTCATCGAACATACTCTAAAATAAGGAATATTAAGGCTATCACTACTTCTAAGGAGTGAAAATTAAAACATATTTAAAGAGCTTTGTGATGGAATTTTTAAAAATCCGATAAGTTATCGCACTCAAAAGTTATTCGACGAAAAAGGCAGAAAAATATGAATTTTTACGATTTTGAAAATTTTTAAATCCTGTATCTTCTAAACTACTTGGCCGATTGAGCTCATCTTTGAACTTGACCTTAGTATTTGACCGATAGATGAAGTGTATTGAGTTTGAAAAGGCTCGGTATAAAATTGTAAACGCTATCGTCGCGACAGCCGTGTTATATCGTATATATATATTAGGGTGATTTTTTTTTTCCGATTATTTTTTTTTTTTCGCTCCCATCCCGAAATTATCTCAGAAATACACTCAAAAAAATTCCCTGAAAGTTTGAGCCCTTAATATTAATATTAAGTACTCGACCAAAGCGTATGAAGATTTCCCATTTAAAATACACGGGAACTTTGATTTTTTTTCTTTAAAATTCTACAGTTCAGAGGCATTTTATGGTATCATCTTGAACAAAAACGAGATTTTCTCAAAATTAAATGCTCTACAAAAGTTCCCAATGTCGCGAAGTCGTAACTTATACTGGTGGGGTAGTACGGACCGCTAAACCGAATTTTGTCATAGGATTCTTGTTTTTTCTCTCATTATCTCATAAACAACAAGACGTACAGAAAAAGTGTAAAGAATAACTTTATTGTAAATTCAATTTTCTACAAAAAAAGCCTATAGCACCGAATCACTAGCAATAAAAAAAACTTCGAAAAAACATAATTAAAAAAATTTTTTCTCTAAATTTGCAACTTGATCAATAAGGAATTACTGATTACAATTATGATAATAATAAAAAAATCAATATTTTCTAAGATTTGATTCGACATTTATAATGGGAATTCAATGCTACGTAAACTTCAATGACTAATATCTCAGAAAATATCAATGTTAGTGATTCGGTGCTAAGGACTTTTTTTGTAGAAAATTGAATTTCCAATAAAGTTATCCTTTACACTTTTTCTGTCCATCTTGTTGTTTATGAGATAATGAGAGAAAAAACAAGAATGATATGACAAAATTCGGTTGAGCGGTCCGTACTACCCCACCAGTATGAGTTACGACTTCGCAACAGAGGGAACTTTTGTAGAACATTTAATTTTGAGAAAATCCCGTTTTTGTTCAAGATGATACCATAAAATGCCTCTGAACTGTAGAATTTTAAAGAAAAAAAATCAAAGTTCCCGTGTATTTTAAATGGGAAATCTTCATACGCTTTGGTCGAGTACTTAATATTAATATTAAGGGCTCAAACTTTCAGGGAATTTTTTTGGGTATATTTCTGAGATAATTTCGGGATGGGAGCGAAAAAAAAAATCACCCTAATATATATACATACATCTACACGGAGAAAGAATAAGAGTAACCATTACTCTTCAGCGCATCAATCTAGTCAACTTAGTATACGTAAGTATATATTCGGTCATAAAACCTCACGCATTACTTCCGTGACAGTAATGAGTAGTGTCAAGAGCACGAATGAAATTATTCAGACATCAAGGCAAAAATACCAATAGTTACTGCCGTAACATAAACCTCTGATGTTTCGAGCAATAACAACAGCTTTCAACATACGTTGTAGTACTCTGTCGCAGCGTTATGAGCAGTGCGTACTTCAACTTACTGAGCTATTACTTTTTTAAAATTTAACTTATCGGGACGTGTTTTTTTTTCAAAATTTTGGTTTTAAAATCTACTTTTTGAAAAAAAATACGAACAAATTATTCGTACCTATCTTGACCATTATTTTTTAGATTTTCGAAAAAAATCAAAAATTTCTCGATGATTACCATTTTTGAATTTTTTTTTTTTTTTAAACTCTGGCGTTTTCTGAAAATCCTCAAATTTTTTCGGGTGGGGTTCTTCCGATTTATAGTTTTATTTTTCGATCGAAGAAAAAATTTTTTGTTTTAACAAAAAGTGAAAGTAGTAATCATTGAAAAAATTCGTTTCTTTTCTCACAAAATAAAGGTAAAAATTAAAAGGAAGCTTTAATTATTCTTTTTAATTTCTTTTCAAAACTAGATTAAAAAATAAAGAAAATAAGAAAACAATTTGTTTTTCGGTCCCTTTTTAATCAATGACGACTCAAAAAAAATTGAAGAGGTGAGAATGCATTAAATGTGTTGGTTAGAATGCCCGTGATTTATTAAAAAATGGACCAAACAAGTAATTTTTTTTTATTTTTTCGTTTTTTAATCTACTTTTGAAAGGAATTAAAAAAGAATAATTGAAGCTCCATTTTAATTTAATCGAAAAAATTTTAATCGAAAAAAAAAATATAAATCGGATGTACACCGCGCCGACAAAATTTTAGGATTAGCAAAAAATGCCAAAGTTTCATATGCTAAAAAAAATACAAAATATTCAAAAATGGTAATTTGAGAAATTTCTGATTATTTTAGCAAATAAAGTACATTTAAAAACAAAAATTTTGAAAAAAAAGAAAAAAAACGTCTCAATAAGTTTAATTTTGGAAAAGTAATAACTATTTGACAAACTTTTTTTTTCCTAAAATTCATATTTTTTTTTAATTGGGCGAAAAAATTCTGAAAACCGTCTTTTATAGGATAGAAAAGGATAGAAAAGTTTCAGCCAAATCGAAAGGGGTCAGGGTAAAAAGTGGACGATTTGACGTGGAACGCCCTTATAATATTAAGGGCTCAACTCTTGAGGAAATTTTTTTTTACATATTTCCAATTAAATTTAACAAATTATGCTTAAAATAGTAACTGCAAATTTTTTCACCTGCAAAAAACGCGCATTATAATAATGGTTAGAGCTCAGCTCAGTGAGTAAATGAAAATGTAAGGTTATATCTAAAATAACCGTTACATGAGTATTTAATAAATAAAATTCATTGTGAGACATGATCTTGGTAACAACATATTTTGTAAAAAAGTAACTTCAAATGCTTGTTTTTTAAAATAGCAATTTCGTCCGGAATGTGTAATTAGGACTCATCAGTAAGGTTTTTTTATTATTTAATAATTATAGCATTCAAAAAATGTATTAAATGTGAGCATAAAGTACATATAAGTTAATTGTTAAAAATCTTTACACATTCTACCTTAGATCGCTTTGGACACAGTTATACTGAATTAAAAGTATATTACTACTTTATCAGTATTCATTAGCGACCACAACTTTTTACATAGAAATTTTATCTACCAATTTAATATTAGTCACATCCATGTTAGACTTACGAATTTAAAAAATAGAAAGGTCACCAAGGTGTTTATCACATATAAAATATATTAAGTAATTTTTATTGTTTTAATACTGAACCAAAAGTATATTACTACTTCATCAGTATGTTTTAACAATTTTTCAGTTATATTTTAGCCAAAATTACATACCTGGAAAATTTGGAAATGCTTTTGACTCCTTGTTTAAAAGATATCGATTTTCCGAATAGTCAAAGAGGAATTGAGAATACAATTGAGAGAACTGGTAAGAAAATACGGGCATAAAGAAAAGTTTTAATTTATGTTAAGATATAAGCTAAGCACTCTATTATTGATCTGAAGCACCTATTCACGGCAAAGAACTGTATACCATAAGAATCTCATTGTTTTTAATAAAAAAATAAAACAAAGTTGATAGTGATTAAAAATTTTCAGAAAAATTAAAATTTGCACATACTTTGAATAAAAATATTAGGAACTTTGAAAATAGTGCTAGATTGGCCCATTCTTGCAAAAGTCATCAGTAAAAAACTGGAAGTAGAGCGACTTCATTGAAAATTCGATATCTTTTTAACGGATAATCAATTAAAAAATTATTTAAATAAATATTCCTTACCCTATTTCGTTTGACTTGTAATACCCTATAGATAAAATTAATATTATTTATTCTTATATATATTAGTTTACCTAACTCATAATTTTTATAATATCTGACAATTATTCTATTATGTTCCACACTTATTCTACTCTAGTTTTCTTCTCTTGTTTTTTAAAGAATATCTTTTTTCTCGATTTTCGAGCATTGCTTGTTGTCGTCCGTGGACAATAGCTAAATCAGTTATGAAAACTTTTTTTTGGCTTTCATACTTTGCTTCAAATTCGTGAGAATTATTATTCCGGTGTGCTGCTAAGTAATGCGTGTTTTGGACGTTTATTAATGCCAAGGGTAACTTTGAAATCTGTGACTCTGGTACGTATTTACTTATCAAAGAAATATCATAAGTGGATGGCTTTACAATAACAGTTATTATGCTGATATTTAAAGCATCACAAATAATATGCACAGAGCTTTCATTTGCCCATTCATAATTTTTTGCCAGCATGATTTGTATGAAATCGCAAACCTTAGCATCACCTTCAGAGCTTATACAATATTTGGCTGTAATCTCGAACACACCGTTGACGATTAAAAGGCGATATTGATTTAGATTATTTAAAAGATGATCGATACAAAATAATTTAATTTCTAAATATCGATCTTCATCTTTTAATATCAATTCAGCAACAGAACGATAAAAACAATTACCGTCACCCTTAACATTAACTATAGTAAAAGACTCTTGAAGTTCTTTATTTTTCATAGCAGCACCAGATAAAAGTTTTTCATTTGATAAAGGATTAACATTTCCTACATCACTTGCATCCGGATACAATTGCTCGGTGGCTAACTTTATCAAGGAACAAACTTCATTAATAAATTCTGCATTTTTTTTCCAAACAGCCAAAATATCAATTAACGTATGACAATTTTCGACTTTTTCCAATATCGAAGACACTAAATTATCAACTTGATGCTCGTCTACATGCTTCTCATGTTTTGAAATATCATCGGATGTAGAGGAAGCATTTCCAGTTAATTGGATAAGTGTTTTCTCAACTCTGGCTGATGAAATTATTGTTTCCTCTTTACCTTTTCTTTTTTTTTTTGCTTCGATAGTATGAGCAGGCTCTCTAATAGGCATACTTCGAGCAACTCTACTATCAACAATTTCGAATATTAAAGCTGTTTGATAAAATGTAACTAGTTTTTCTTTCATTTTCTGGAGCCAAAACTTGTCATCTCGTTTAATACGTTTAGCACTTTTTATCCAATTGATTTCATGTGGCGTATAAACAGCAAAATAACAAAACTGTCTCTCGGTTATTTGTAGTTGGCCTTGAATAACATAATAAAATGGATGTGATTGATTAATAACTTGAGGATTTTCTTTCGAAAATAAACCTCTCACATCACGTTTTACTTCAATTGCTTTATCCACTTGTAAGTTTTCTTCATCTTCCGAAATACAGATAACAATTACGATGGAATCCTTTTTTACAAGACCATCTGGTCTGGCGCAGGTAAAGAAGCAATCCTTATCATTAGATACGAACAGCCCACAAGGAACAATTTTTTCACCAATCACTTCATTTTCTAAATGTTTCAAAGCTCTATCCTTATTTTTTGATATGTATCTCAAATATGCATCATCAAAGTTTGTAGGCTCATATAATATTTTTTCAACAACTTTACCACAAGACGTTGCTGGCGCCATTCGACATATTTTACCAAAAAATCTCGAAGATATCATGTTCTTCTCTAAATTATGGGGTTGTCCGTACTTCAACTCAGCTTTAGTCTTAATTTCAATTTCTAGGCGGTCTTTCTGGAGATCAATTAGAACTTGCTCATGCTTTTTGATTTCTTTTTCAATTTCATCAGACGTTTTATCCGGCTTATTAGCATTTGGACCGTAATACTTGTCGGTGCCTTGACAATTTTTTTGGTATTTCTTGTGTTCTCTGTTGAATTGACGGCTCTTGGAATTTGTTAATCGATGTACTCGATTAACTTCTTCTAAGGATTCTACTGATTTATTTACAGTTTTGCCAATTGCTTTTGTCATCAGTGACATGGCCTTTCCAGAACTCGTCTGATGGAGAGTTGACATTAACACTCTTTTTTCAAAGTCATCTCTTTTATATATGTTAAAACCTTTATTACATATATATTGTCTAACGATCGAGAAAAATTGTTCAACAGCATTGGTATGCACTTTGTGTAATAAATGTTCAGTATCTTTACTCAAATCGGAAACAATTTCTATAACTCGATTCAATAGATTCACTTTTTTAAGTGCTGGAACCAAATTTTCTTGGGATCGATCACAAGACCATATCGGTGGACATTTATCATGATCACCAAAAACATGTAAAGGCGTTAAGTTAATAAGGTCTTTCAATATTTCTGTATTCTGCTGAAATATTTTAAGTTTTTCAGCTTTTGATAATTTAGAATCAAGAAAATCTTTTCTTAAACGGTCAACTTCAACAGTAACAATACGCCTTATCTTCAGTCCACTGCTTTTTATTTGATCCCTCAACTTTCCCATTAATCCACGAATGCATTCCGATCCTGCTGCTTTCGAGGCCTGGGTAATCTTTGTACCCAGTCGACGGTACATATGATGTGAACATTTAATTTTTTTTACAAAGATTCAAACATCTCTGTAAACATCGGCATCAATGATAGCTTTGTAAGTACTGCTATCACCATCTGCTATTAAGATGTTATAAATCAAACCATTTTTGTTACGGCTGCGTTTAAATATTTCAACAGCACCGTCAGCTTCCATCTTTGTCGAACTTTCCTTGGGATCGTAGTTCGCAAAACATTCGTGAGCTACTAGCTGTACATTAGTATTCGTAACTTTACTGCATATTGAGCAGTTTTTATTGTAAATGACTATGTCAATAACCTTTTGAGTGCAATAGCCGATTACAGCAACTTCCCCCCCCTAAAGAATCATACTTTCCACCGGCATAACTTCTTTTTCCATATGCTCCATCAAGAATTACGGTAATGAAAGGAGTCTGGGCTGTACCAATCACATCACCACGTTCTCGCGCTAGCCTTTGTTCTTCCAACGCATTTGCATACATCTCATCAGATGTAACTTTTCTGAGCGGTTCAGTAAATTTTTTTCGCCAAGCAATGTACGTTGCGGGTGAAAGGCAAGGTATGTCAAGTGCGGATAATTCAGTCTTAAAAGAAGAGAAAGAACTACCAGAACCTAAAATTCCTAACACAGCGGCTTCATTTATATGAAGATCGGTTGATGGATTTGGATGGTTAGTATACATTTTGTCGAGAAAACCACAGTTTAGACATTCAACGTACATAATACTGTTCAATCCTCGATTCGTGACTTCAGAGAAATGCATATCTGTTACACGAGCCGGGCATCGGGCAGAACAATGCTCGCCATATTTCATCAACCCTGTAATGAAAAATGGTACATCCATAATGCGACGACGTTTAGAAAAAAGAGTATACATCGATTTTATATTATCCTCACTCGATAGGCTATCAAATTTTAATTCATTCCTCAGATTTTCAATGAAATCATCGTCTCTCATTTCATCTGATTTATCTGAATCAGAATTGACACCGTCTGAAAGATTGTCGTTTTTCGCTTTATCCAATTCCTCTGAGTCTGAATTGTAATCGTCAAAGAGGCTATTGTCTCTAGTTTTGTTAAGTCGATCAGACTCCGAATTGTGATCGTCGGAATAAACATCTCTCGATTCGCCGGATAATTTTGAGTCGAAATTGTAACCGTCGATGAGGAAGCTACTCTCGATACTTTCCGTTGCTTCATTGGAAAATAAATAATCGTTAATAGTTCGAAAATGATTATTTACGTTAATATTATTATTATTAAAATTCTTCTTATTATTATTATTATTACTATTATTGTAATTAGTCTTAATACTATTAGTATGAATATTATTGTTATTATTATTATTATTACTAGTATTATTAATGTCTATCTTATCGGAATTTTCAGAAATCTCGATATGAATTTCTTCTTCCGCCCAATCAACATCATCGTAGTTGTTTAATTGACAACAATAATCTTTATCGAAAATAAATTGATTTACATCAGAATTTTCATTTCTGTTATCGTTTACTGTTAATTCCATAACTTCGGAACCAGTCGCATTTAAAGCACTTAACTTATGATTTGTAACAATTAAAGGACTTACCAACGATGGCGAAACGGCTTCACTTGCCGTTACTGACTCAAGAATTTGCGTTTTCATTTCGGATTTGGGAGTTGGAGTATCCGTTTTAGCCTTTAGCATTTTTTCCAATCGTATAGATCTTGAAAATGATAAAAAAATTTGTAAACAATAGTTTTATGAATAAAGACATTAATGAAATCATTTTTAATAGCGGTGAAAGTTGCAATAGGCCCCAGAAAGAAAAGTTCTTATAAGCTTAGTTTTTTTCACTCTTTTCTTATTTGTTACATTTTCATTGTTAGTCCAGTCGTTCTGGAAAAAAAAGTGTTGTTCAACTTCATTCAACAAAATGGTACATTAAATATACTTTTTAATTCCTTCTGTTATGGAGAGTTAACATTGTGAATTTTTTTGAATTCTTTTTTCTAACCACAGCAGACTGATACAAAGGTAACTGAATTCAAGAGCATTAAATTTGAACGCCCGACAGGGATTGGTAGAATTTTTAGACCTGTTTTGTAAAAATATACTATTTATTAATAAACGCGGGAACTGAAAATGTTATCATTAGTGCAAAAGTGATTAAACAAAAAATCTTGAAGTTACTTAGTAAACACTTTTTCCAAATTCTTCGACAACGATATCTCACGAACGAATCAACCGATTTTGATTTTCAAAACGGCATTCAACTCCATTTTTTGAGGTTAAGAGCTGATTAGGTCATGGAATTAATCGGTACAATAGCCAAAAAGTTATTCTCAAAAAACATCGTTTTTGAATTTTTTTTTTCGGTTTTTTCGAAATTTCTCAAAATCTACTGAATCGATTCATTTTAAGTTTCAGGAAATCTAATTTGAGTCGAACTCTTTGGAATGCCACAAGTTCCATTCCGATCGGTCAAGCCGTTCAAAAGTTATGAGAGGGTTATATACATACAAACACACACTCACACATACAGGCATACGGACATCATCGTAAAAATAGAAACGGAAAACTCGATTTTCAAAAAACGGGGTGAAACCAATAAGTTCCCGATTTTTTCAAAAAATTTTTAATTTTTTTAGCGGGAAGTTAAAAATGGAAAACTACGGTGATAGACCTGTTAATATTAATTTTAAGGGCTCAAAATTTCTGAAAAATTATTTTTGGTCATCCTACTCAATATTTCGACTACATCTTTCAAAATAAAACATAGCCGATTTTTTGGCCCAGTCTACTGTATAGTTTTTCAAGATGATAAATAAAAAACCAAATTGAAATTCGGTTTAATTTTTGTAGATAATTTACAAATCAGTCGTGATGCAAAAAAATTAAAACTATAATCTGTCGTTTCCATGTTCATTTAAATATTAGTAATGAAATTCAGGAAAATGATCGTTTATTACCGTCATCGAACTAATTCAGATTTGTGTTGGTAAAACGATGAGAAAATAATATTTTGTTCATTTCATACTCAGCATCTTATAAAATATTGCCTGCCTTTCGAAGTATATATTTCAACGAGGTTTTTATTTGTTAAGAATGTAAAGTATCTAATTGTCTAAAAAATATTACCAAATTGATGAAATAAAACATTTCATTTGTTTGATAAAAAACATGATACTGAGAACTATGGACACCTAACCATTTTTGGTTATATTTAACAGAAAAGAAATTAATTATTGAATAAAAAATTATTAAACAAGTTTACTTACTGTAGCCGTCGCATCCTTAGTCGATTGGAATGTTTTGGTAAAGCATTAGTAACACGTCCCATTCTTGTAACGGCGGTCAACTGTTTATTAAAATAATAATAACCACCGAACAATGAAGAGCTCTTTATCAAAATCAAAACCAGAACAAAACATTTAAATAAAAGGAAGATAGTTAACTGTAAAATAATAAATATTCAGAAGCAATATATATGTAGAATCGCGTATGAAATAAGTAGCGAACAATACACCTGACAGCGTGTCTACACGGAAAGAACAAGATAGTTCTGGCAAACATGCCAGATTATTCTCAGATACATCTGAGTGAAAAAAAAATTTCAGATGCTTGTGAGGTCTATCCAGATAGAACTGAGATGAATGTAGATTATATTGAAATCTATCTCAGATTTACCTCAGATGCATCTTGGATTATTTATTGTTAGATACTTCTGGCGACTATCCGAAATAGTTCCCAGAAACATCTGCATTGGTTCAGTATCTATCCGAGATTATTCTCAAGTAAATCTCCGATACTTTTTGGCTAGCGCATGCGCGTAGATTGATTTTCACGTATGCCTATTTATTTATACGCCGGTAATATAATAAAGCATAACCATTAAATTTTATTGTAATGACTACGTTCAACGCGCATGCGCTAGCCAAAAAGTATCGGAGATTTACTTGAGAATAATCTCGGATAGATACTGAACCAATGCAGATGTTTCTGGGAACTATTTCGGATAGTCGCCAGAAGTATCTAACAAAAAATAATCCAAGATGCATCTGAGGTAAATCTGAGATAGATTTCAATATAATCTACATTCATCTCAGTTCTATCTGGATAGACCTCACAAGCATCTGAAATTTTTTTTTCACTCAGATGTATCTGAGAATAATCTGGCATGTTTGCCAGAACTATCTTGTTCTTTCCGTGTAGTGAACGAATGATGAGAGTAAGTAAAGCCAAATAGAATGAACACGAGAGAACGGTGAGGCCATATATGTATGTATATATGGATGTATGTATATATACGAACCACGGACGGCGCATGCAGTGTGGTAGGAATAAATAACACACACACACGACTCCGCGGCTAAAGATTATGTGAAGTATACGCCACAAATTATGTTTATTATGCGTTTTTTTTTCTAAAAAAGAACATTTTTTTATATTTTTTTAATAATTTTCAATAATTTAATTACAAATTCAAATTTAAGTTAAATTTGTTCTTTCATTAATGAAGGACTAATAAGTCATTGGTTTTTTCATTAAATTTCCATAAGTTTAAAGAATATAAAAATTCAAATGATCAAAAATTAAGTGATAATAATCGAGTTACGGAGCGCAATAATTAGAAATTTTAATAAAAAATAGAAAAAAATTAAAAAAAAAATTCATGGTTATTTTTATTTCGTTAATAGTAGAACAATAAAAAAAATATAACGAGAAAATTTATTGGTTAATAACAAATTATTTATTTAACAAACAATGAAAAATGTAAAAAGTCTTATTTTTTTTCTTGTCATTAAAAAACAAGACAAAAAATGATAAAAAAAAAATTATTTCTTAATATTAGTGATGAGTAATAAAAAAAAATTGTGAATTAACAAATGCGTTTTCGCGCATTATAAAAATTATTTTAAGGAAGGTTTTTTTTCAAATCATGATTATCATCAAAGATTAAGATTCCAATAAAAACTTTAATTATGTTATAAACAATGCATTTGCTTGTAACAAATTTTTAAACAATGGAAAATTTTTTTAAATTATTTTTAAACCGCAAAAACTCATGAACGACTGGGTTTACGGTGAAGTTTATTTAAAAAAAAAAGGTTGAAATAAAAAAACCAACAAAAGATGTTCTTATCAATTTTTTGGTAAAACGGTTTGACCTCAAATAACAACGTCGAATGCCGTTTCGAAAACCAAAATCGGTTTATCCGTTCGCGAGATATCGTGAACAACAGACATCGAAAAAAGTCTAATCATTTTTGCACTAGCGGCAACATTTTCAGTTCCCAAAAAACTCAGTCGAATGGCATCTTGAACATCCAAATGGAACAACGCGTTAAGAAATTATAGCATGTCAAAAATTTCCCAAAAAAGTTTTTTTATCATAACTCAAAAATTTTTCAACTAAACAATTCTGATTTTTCTAGAAAATTTGTAAGACTCAAAAAAATGCGTCGATTGCCGTCTTGAACATTAGTTTTGAGTTCGTACGTAGCGGGAAGTTCCACGGATGACCTGCATGGTCAACCGTTTTCCAGATTTTTTTTTTTTAAATTTCATCACTTTTTTTTGATTAGCTGAAAAATTTTAAAAAATTCTGAAATTCGTCTTTTATAGGGTAAAAAAGGATAGAAAAGTTTCACCCAAATCGAAAGGGGTCAGGGCAAAAAGTGGTCGATTTGGCGTGGAATACCCCTATGATATATCAATTTTAAGAACTCTTTCGAAGCGTGAAAAACAATAGAAAACACGCAACACTTTCAATGGAATATTTTGTTGCGGGTTTTTGCTTGCAAGTGATCTTGGTAGAGCAAAACTTTAATGCAAGACAGTGGAGGAACGACTATGGGGAAGGGGGCTATCATGAAGCTCATTCGTAAGGAATTGTATGGTGTAGCCTATAACGGCCCAATCGTCTCGAAGTATGCCTCCCTCTTTGTGCCGTCTGCAATATGTCCCTACATTACATGATACGCATATAATAATAATAATAATAATAATAATAATAATAATAATAATAATAATAATAATAATAATAATAATAATAATAATAATAATAATAATAATAATAATAATAATAATAATAATAATAATAATAATAATAATAATAATAATAATAATAATAATAATAATAATAATAATAATAATAATAATAATAATAATAATAATAATAATAATAATAATAATAATAATAATAATAATAATAATAATAATAATAATAATAATAATAATAATAATAATAATAATAATAATAATAATAATAATAATAATAATAATAATAATAATAATAATAATAATAATAATAATAATAATAATAATAATAATAATAATAATAATAATAATAATAATAATAATAATAATAATAATAATAATAATAATAATAATAATAATAATAATAATAATAATAATAATAATAATAATAATAATAATAATAATAATAATAATAATAATAATAATAATAATAATAATAATAATAATAATAATAATAATAATAATAATAATAATAATAATAATAATAATAATAATAATAATAATAATAATAATAATAATAATAATAATAATAATAATAATAATAATAATAATAATAATAATAATAATAATAATAATAATAATAATAATAATAATAATAATAATAATAATAATAATAATAATAATAATAATAATAATAATAATAATAATAATAATAATAATAATAATAATAATAATAATAATAATAATAATAATAATAATAATAATAATAATAATAATAATAATAATAATAATAATAATAATAATAATAATAATAATAATAATAATAATAATAATAATAATAATAATAATAATAATAATAATAATAATAATAATAATAATAATAATAATAATAATAATAATAATAATAATAATAATAATAATAATAATAATAATAATAATAATAATAATAATAATAATAATAATAATAATAATAATAATAATAATAATAATAATAATAATAATAATAATAATAATAATAATAATAATAATAATAATAATAATAATAATAATAATAATAATAATAATAATAATAATAATAATAATAATAATAATAATAATAATAATAATAATAATAATAATAATAATAATAATAATAATAATAATAATAATAATAATAATAATAATAATAATAATAATAATAATAATAATAATAATAATAATAATAATAATAATAATAATAATAATAATAATAATAATAATAATAATAATAATAATAATAATAATAATAATAATAATAATAATAATAATAATAATAATAATAATAATAATAATAATAATAATAATAATAATAATAATAATAATAATAATAATAATAATAATAATAATAATAATAATAATAATAATAATAATAATAATAATAATAATAATAATAATAATAATAATAATAATAATAATAATAATAATAATAATAATAATAATAATAATAATAATAATAATAATAATAATAATAATAATAATAATAATAATAATAATAATAATAATAATAATAATAATAATAATAATAATAATAATAATAATAATAATAATAATAATAATAATAATAATAATAATAATAATAATAATAATAATAATAATAATAATAATAATAATAATAATAATAATAATAATAATAATAATAATAATAATAATAATAATAATAATAATAATAATAATAATAATAATAATAATAATAATAATAATAATAATAATAATAATAATAATAATAATAATAATAATAATAATAACAATAATAATAATAATAATAATAATAATAATAATAACAATAATAATAATAATAATAATAATAATAATAATAATAATAATAATAATAATAATAATAATAATAATAATAATAATAATAATAATAATAATAATAATAATAATAATAATAATAATAATAATAATAATAATAATAATAATAATAATAATAATAATAATAATAATAATAATAATAATAATAATAATAATAATAATAATAATAATAATAATAATAATAATAATAATAATAATAATAATAATAATAATAATAATAATAATAATAATAATAATAATAATAATAATAATAATAATAATAATAATAATAATAATAATAATAATAACAATAATAATAATAATAATAATAATAATAATAATAATAATAATAAGTACCTTTTTTGTGTATTTTTCGATTTCAAATATTTCTTTTCGCATAAACTTCTTCGTCAAACGAACGGTTCGGGAGTTATATCTTTATAAACAATCAATTGTTCATAACAATATTTTGCACCACCGCACATAATTTTTAACCATTCTTTTGTGCTCCTTGACGAAAAATACGTGAAGAAAAGTTCGTTCCAGCCATGGGACTAAAAATGCATACGGAAATCTCTCTTCAGCCGGGGGACTAAGATGAAAGTGGCCACTTATGGGGATGTTTCTTGGTATCCATGGGGTGGATCGATGGTTTATGGGTTTGATAATCTTTACTGGAGTGTATAATATAATTTCCATGATTTTTATCGCTTAATTCCCAGTGGACACCGAAAAATAAATTTTTAAACGTGAAAAATCGCCAAAAATTTCTATTTTTAAATAGCTAAAAAAATTAAAGTTTATGGCAAAGTTTTTTTTTTAATTTTTGTTTTTAAATGTACTTATGTCAAAAAATAAAAAAACATTACTCGAACGTATCTTGACCATCATTTTTGAGATTTTTGGAAAAATTAAAAAATTTATCGATTTTAACCATTTTTGAATTTTTTTTTCTTACTATATGAAACGTTGGCATTTTCTGCAAATCTTCCAATTGGTTCGAAGTGGTTTTTTTGCAATTTATTTTTTTTTTCGATTGAAAAAAAAAACTATTTTTTTTTGGCTTTTTTCTTCGCACCACAATTTTCAAAATTGTTGTGAGTCCCAAGAAAACCTTCAAAATAAAAAAAAATATAAAATCAAGAATGTAACGTAGTAATCATTGAAAAATTTCGTTTTTTTTTCCAAAAATGAAGATAAAAACTAAAAGGAAGCTTAAATTATTGTTTTTGTATTTTTTTTTCTAACTAGATTAAAAAATGAAGAAAATTAAAAAAAAAATTTGTTTTTCGGTCCATTTTTTAACAAATGAGGGACATTCAAAACTACCTATTTATTGAATAATCACCTATTCAACATTTTTTTGAATCGCCATTCGTTAGAAAATGGACCGAGAAGCAACATTTGTTTTTTTTTCGATATTTTTTAATCTCGTTTCTGAAAAAAAAATACCAAAATAATAACGGAAGCTTTCTTTTAGTTTTTATCTTAATTTGTCGAAACCAAAACAAATTTTTATAATGAATACTACGTTCAATTTTCTTTTTTATGATTTTTTCAATATTACAAGTTCTTTTTGGACTCAAAAATTTTCAAAATGGCGCTACAAAAAAAAACCTAAAATAATAAAACGTGAAAAAAAAAAAATCGAAATCGGATGAACACCACTCCAAAAAAATTGCTGGATTTGCAAAAAATGCAAAAGTTTTATGTGGTAACAAAAAAATTCTAAAATGGTATTAATCGAGAAATTTTTAATTTTTTTCGAAAATCTTAAAAATTATGGTAGAGATCGGGTTGAATAATTTTAATAAATTGTTTTCCAAAAATTACATTTAAAAACAAAAGGTTTAACCAAAAACGTCCGAATAAGCCAAATTTAAAAAAAGCCATAATTAATAGAAAAAAAAAAAAAAAAAACTTTTTTCCAAATTCCATAACTTGTTTTTGATTCGGCGAAAAAGTTAGAAAAAATTCTGAAATTCATCATTTATAGAATCAAATTTCATTCACTCAAATCGAAAGGGGTCATGGTAAAAAGTGGTCGATTTGGCGTGAATAGCCCGAGACGTACAGGCAATTCTATTTTTCTTTTCATCCCAGATAGAAAAACTGGCTGTTATTGTATGTGGAACAGTATTATTCCAGTTTGCTTATAAAATATCGACAAGGCTCGAAGGTGTGGGGACTCAACACACATACAACCACACAAGCAAGCGTGCAACTCACGTGCGCACAGTTGACGCGCAGGCGCACAGCCAAGTCAAGATGCCAACCGACCAGCCAATCAGACCAACGAATGCGTGTATCCGTACGGGTATAAGTTGGTAGAGGACATATTTCTATATATACATATATACATATCATTATTCTTCTTATTATTATTACAGTTATCTGAAAGTATAAATTACGTACAACTATTCCATTCATTTTTGATTATAATTTCATTTGTAATTAGTTATAAGGTGATAAATAAATTAACACAACTTGTTGGGAAATATCTGAACACTTTATTTAAATGTGGTAGAACCAAACCCCCACATACTGGTGACCCGAACGCTAGATAATTTTTTTCCAACAAGACGACATCGGCAGACGCCATTTCAACATTCCTTTGTTACGCGTTGCCGCGCAAAAAAATTTTTTTCTTATCACCATCACCGTGAATGCTACGAACACCAATCAAAAAAACCATGGCTGATAACAAGGTCGACGATAAAAAAGATGAGTTTGGGAATGACAACCAAGATATTTTGGATCCAAAAATGCCGACATTAATACCGGAAGGAGACCTACTATTAAATTTACCACCTGTAAGTACAACTACAAACCTTACACAAACTACTCTAACTTCAACTACAGTGCCAAACACATCAACAAGTTACTCACAGACACAACAATTTCCACATCATTCGGCAAACCAAGATACAACTAACCTGAGCACAGCACACAGTCAGCCGCTACCAGGAACCTTTACACCAATTAACACATTCAGTCATGCACCACAATATCAAAGATACTATAACGATTTTATGACATATCATATTCCACCAGCTCCAACGGCCTACGAGCAGCCAAGATTCAACCAACAGTTGACCTCTATGGGCTACACACAACCTGGGTACGGACCACCTCCAGCTCACATAGGCTATAGTCAACGAAGACTCGAACTACCTTCAGTACCTATAAACTATAATCAACGAAGATCTGATCAAACATCAGAATCACAGCAGCAATACGAGCCAGCAAGACAAAATTACCAGAGACGCCCAGCCAGGATGGAACGTAACGATTTACCATCATTTTGGCCACAGCACGTAAAACTCTGGTTCACGACAGTAGAGTCGGCTTTCGCAAGCAAGATGGTAGAAGATGACGAGGAGAAATTCAGAGCAGTAATCAGCAAACTGGAACAGGAGCATCTGGCGGCTATCGAACAATTGGTAACTAATCAACCATCTACAGATAAATACTTAGCTATCAAGAACGCACTAATTAATCACTATGCTATGTCGCGAGAGAATAGTTTTAGGAAATTGGTCTCCGGGCTATCTCTTGACGGTCGTAAACCTTCAGAGTTATACGCAGAGATGTGCAAACATGCAGACAACGCTCTCGATCCAGCATTCATTAGAACACTATGGATGGATAGGATGCCAAAAGACATGCAAATGGTCCTGTCTCTCGCTGAGAAAGTAGACAGCACCTTATTGTTAGAGATAGCAGATAAAACGATGTCAATGTGCGAAAATCAACGACCACCAAATGCACACATTGCAGCTGTATCTAAAAATCATTCACACAGTGACTGCGATGAGAAATTCCTCACGCTGACCAAGGAAATCAGGAACTTAACGGTAAAACTGGACAACTTCATGAATTATCAACGAAAATCACGTGGTCCATCTCCACACCCGCATAACAACCAATCACGCACACCCAGCGCGGATCGCCCAGCAAAAATATGCTTCTACCATAAAAAATACGGAGCATTGGCACTGCATTGCGCGCCTAACTGCTCATGGAAAGCGGACCAGGGAAATGCGACAAGCCATCAATAGACACGGCGGCTGTGGATGGCGCATCAAAATCTCGCCGTCTATTTATATACGACAAGGTAACAAAATCTAACGTTCTAATTGATACAGGTGCCGATATATCGGTGATACCACCAAATCATCACGACTTAAAAAAACCATCAAAATACGAATTATATTCTGTAAATCAAGAACCAATTCGTACTTACGGCGAACGAATGGTTACAATGAACCTAGGATTACGTCGACCCATACAATGGGCCTTCTGCATAGCAGACGTTCCGTATCCTATCATTGGCGCAGACCTTCTTGAAAAATACGGATTCTTAGTAGACATCAAACAAGGACTACTCATAGATCCAGATACAGGATGCCGAGCAACAGGTACGTTCAGTAATTCATTCATGAGAGCTATCTCAGCTTTAAACGATAACAACAAATTCGCAGCAATCCTTAAAGAATTTCCCGAGTTACTAGGCAACCCGTCCAACAACGTTGCAGCTCAACATCCGGTGAGACACCACATCACCACAACAGGACCACCTTGTGCTCAACGAGTAAGACAACTAAGGCCAGAACTACTAAAAAAAGCTAAGGAAGAGTTTCAGATAATGCTCGACATGGGCATCATGAGACCTTCCAGCAGTCAATGGGCCAGTCCATTACACATGGCTCCAAAGAAAAACGGCGATTGGCGCCCTTGCGGCGATTTTCGAAAATTAAATGCGCAAACTGTACCGGATCGACATCCAATTTCTCTTCTACTCGACTGTACTTGGTTCCTAGCTGGTAAAAAGCGGTTTACCAAGATAGATCTGAAGAGAGCTTACAATCACATACAAGTAGCTGAAGAAGACATTCCCAAAACAGCGGTAATCACACCGTTTGGGCTATTTGAATCAGTGTTCCTGCCCTATGGATTACGCAACGCAGCGCAAACATTTCAAAGACACATCAACGAAGTAACCCGAGGCTTAAAAAACGTATATGCGTTCATTGACGATATACTGATAGCGTCAGAAACAGAAGAGGAACACGAAGAACAACTTCGCGCTCTCTTCGAACGACTGAAACAATACGGACTCTGTATCAACGCTAATAAATGTGTCTTCGGCGCGGAATCAGTTGAATTCCTTGGCTACCTGATCAACTCGGAAGGCGCTGCACCACTACCAGACAGAGTGCAAGCCTTACTCAACTACAAAAAACCAGAAACCATCGTAGAATTGAGACGCTTCATCGGAGCTATCAATTTCTATCGACGCAACATGAAGAACGCAGCAGCTGTCCAAGCTCCACTTAACGAGCTTTTGAAAGACTCAAAGAAGAACGACAAACGACCGGTACCCTGGACAGAAGAAACTTCACGAGCTTTTGAACAAGTGAAACAAAAACTAGCAGACGCTACGCTACTAGCTCACCCCGTACACGATGCGGATCTACGCCTCGTCACTGACGCGTCAAGCACGGCAATAGGTGCATCTATTGAACAAAAGGTCAATGGTGAATGGCAACCTCTGGGATTTTTTTCCAAAAAATTAACGGAAACTCAACAAAAGTACAGCACGTACGACAGAGAGCTCACAGCCGTCTACGAAGCTGTCAAGCACTTCCAGCACTGGCTCGAAGGACGCGAGTTCACCATTTTCACAGACCACAAGCCACTGACCTACGCGTTCAGTCAAAAAGGAGACAAAGCAGCTCCGAGACAAATTAGACAACTGGGATACATCAGTCAATTCACCACGGACATCCAGTTCGTTAACGGATTAGATAACACAGTAGCTGATGCTCTTTCAAGGATAGACGCAATCAGACTACCAACAATCATCAACTTCCAAGAATTGGCACGTTTACAGGCAACTGACGAGGAACTCCAACAGCTCATCCAAGACAACTCCACGTCTCTAAAATTTCAAAAGCTAACATACGGACCAGATCACCAGGCGATTTATTGCGACGTCTCTTCAAGTGACATCAGACCTTTCGTTCCGGAAACACTCCGCCGTCAGGTCTACGATACTTTTCACAATATGTCACACCCAAGTGGACGAGTTACTCACAAGATCATCGCTCAAAGATATGTCTGGCCCTCAATGAATAAAGATATCACTCAATGGGCACGCAACTGCGTACCATGTCAAAAATCCAAGGTCGGTCGACATGTACATACCCAACCGGCTACCTTCACTAACCCGGACGAAAGACTAGACCACGTACACATCGACCTGGTTGGCCCATTACCTGAATCCGAAGGATTCAAATATTGTATGACCATGGTGGACCGTTTCACCCGCTGGCCTGAAGCAATACCGATATTGGACATCACTGCAGACACTGTAGCAAAGACTTTTTACAATCACTGGATCGCTCGATTTGGATGCCCAAAACTGGTCACAACAGACCAGGGATCTCAATTCGAGAGCGCATTATATACGGCATTACTTCATCTAGTTGGAGGCAAACGCATCCGCACAACTGCCTACCACCCAGCAGCTAACGGACTCGTTGAACGCTGGCACCGGACTATGAAGGCGGCTATAATGTGTCACCAAGATCCTGAATGGACCAAAGTTCTTCCGACAGTCTTACTAGGACTTAGAACTTGTTACAAAGAAGACCTCAAGGCATCGCCAGCAGAGTTTCTTTACGGCACGAATCTCAGGATTCCGGGAGAATTCTTTACCCATGAAGACACTCCTCAGGATCCGCAATTCTTCCTGGAAGACTTCAGAATCCATATGAGAAATGTAAAACCTGCACCTGCAGCTCATCATTGCAAAAGAAAAGCTTTTTGCTACAAAGATCTGGCAACCTGTACACACGTTTTCCTCAGACAAGATGCAGTAAAACGTCCACTGGAACAGCCATACTCTGGACCACACCTAGTCATTAATAGATTAGACGACCGCACATTCACTATCGACGTCAACGGAAGAGAAGTCGTAGTAAATGTGGAACGACTGAAACCAGCACACTTGGCAACAGCTGACGTTTTGGAGCAACCAGCAAGTGACATTAATCAAAGAACGACACCAGCCAATGTCAACGAGACAGCTAAACAAAACAACGCATCTGTGGAAACGCCAACACAGATCAATTCGCGGAAAACGGTACCTAGTCAGCCCAGCACATCGAAAGTACCACAAACCGCAACTTGTCTTCAACATGAACCTGACATAGCACAGGCTCCAAAAACTTATGTACCTGACCTGAAACCAAACCAGACGACGTTTTCTGCATCGCTGCGTACCTATCCAGCGAGAAAAAAGAAAATTAACATCAACATCAAGAAAAACCAGGTATTCGAACTCACAGAGTCACCCATACCTTACTCTCAGGGGGGGAGTGGTGTGGGGACTCAACACACATACAACCACACAAGCAAGCGTGCAACTCACGTGCGCACAGTTGACGCGCAGGCGCACAGCCAAGTCAAGATGCCAACCGACCAGCCAATCAGACCAACGAATGCGTGTATCCGTACGGGTATAAGTTGGTAGAGGACATATTTCTATATATACATATATACATATCATTATTCTTCTTATTATTATTACAGTTATCTGAAAGTATAAATTACGTACAACTATTCCATTCATTTTTGATTATAATTTCATTTGTAATTAGTTATAAGGTGATAAATAAATTAACACAACTTGTTGGGAAATATCTGAACACTTTATTTAAATGTGGTAGAACCAAACCCCCACAAAGGAGCTAACGCTAGAGCCATCTGCAGCATTCTATCATCAATTATTTTGAAACATGCTTACCAATAGCATCCAGCAACTCGAGATGGCGCTACTTCACATGTCGCAAAAAAGACTTCGACGCCATGTTTGTTGTTTACATATATCACTGTTGAATGTTTTTTTTTTTCAAAGTAAAAGTAATACTTATTAATCAATCTGATGAGATCTAACTTATGATTACATCGAAGTATTTTATTACTGCGCAGGAACGTACGAAGCATTTTTTTCGATATAAGGTATTTCTGACTAATTAGAACTCATTTTGTGGAGTGCAGGCGGAACCCGCGAAATTTCGATGAATTACCAAAGATATCTCAATTTTTTTCGACTTTTATTCAACTAAACCGCTTCGCTCGATGTTAGATAATTATGTTTTAGTAATGATTGTAAATTTTCATTATTATTTGAGCAGTTTATCCATCTCAACTTTTACTTTAAAGTTCAAAAAAAATAAGTCAAGTTTTAAAAACTCTGTCGGTAATTCAGAACCTATAAACCGCTGTTAAAAATTGTTAATTTTATAATAAAAGTAATTAATTGAATTTAAACTTGTAATTTGATTATATTAATTTATTAAATATTATTTCTTAAATAAATTTATATGAATTTTTTTAATTAAATGACATTGATTTATTTAATTTATTTATATTAATCTCTTCTATATATTTATATTAATTTAGTAAATTTATCAACGTATTAGATTGATTTTATAATCATAATTATCATTTTAATATTCTAACGTATAACCTAAAACTTTAAAATTGTTAATGACATCTAAACCACGTAAAAAATTTGAAGTCCACGGTGTGGTGTGAATGATTTGGTGTAAAAATTTTCAACACTGCCGGTGTGAAAGTCACATGACGCACAGTGTTAACTTTTTTACTCTGTGTATTAGAATGTTCACACCACTGATGGTGTAAATGTTCAAGTTTTTTATTTCAAAATATCATAAATATGCCACACAAACTCCAAGTTACCACTACCAAAACGACGAAAGAACTCTCAATATACTCCGCAAAAACCATAAAAAACCACCATAGAAATTCCGAGCAAGCCCAAAGACAACTCCGCGAAAACACCCATGAAACTCCAAAAGAACACCCAAGAAACTCAGCAAGAACACCGACAAAACTCCGTGTCGTAACTGTACACAAAAATACTGCGTGTCTACCATGGAAATGCCGTCAAAACTCCCTTGGTGCACCCAGTTTCAATCGAGTTTTTTCCGAATTCTTACGGTAGCGCTAAAAGCGCGAGAATCCTTAAAAACTCTGACTAAACTACAAAGAAACACATTAAAAACTCCTACAAAACACCAAGAAAACTGCGTGATAATACCGACGAAACTCCAAGAGAACACCAATAAAACTCTGAGAGAAAACCAACGAAAGTCAGTAAAAACACCAACAAAACTCCGCAAAAACTCCGTGTCGTAACTGTATACAAAAATACCGCGTTTCTGCCATGAAAACACCGTCAAAACTCCCTCGAAACACCGAGTTTCGCTCGAGTTTTTTTCCAATTTCTACGGTGGCGCTAAAAGCACTAGAATCTGTGGAAACTCTGACTTAGCTACAAGGAAACATCCAAAGAACTCCGATGAAACACTAACAAAAGTCCGTGGTAACACCGATGAAACTTCAAGAAAACACCAACGAAACTCCAAGAGAAAACTGGCAAAACTCTTCAAAAACACGGTGAAAACTCCGTAAAAACTCCGTGTCGTAATTGCACACGAAACGCCACGTTTCTACCGCGAAAACACTGTCAAAACACCTTCGAAACACCGAGTTTCTGTCGAGTTTTTTCCGAGTTCTCACGGTGGCACCAAACCGCTAGGGAAATAAATAAATAAATAAATATTTAAAAAATAAATCAATAAATTTAACACAAAATTTGTGATAAAAATTACAATCGAATATTAAATTAAAATAATAAATATTTAAAATTATTAATCTAATAATATTTTGTATAAAGTACATATATAATATATATTGATTATTCTCTAAATTTAATATTTTTTATATATAATTAAATATTAAATAATAATGAAAATTAAATATTTAATTAAATTATTAATTTTTAATATTAATTTCTCTACAATAAAATTTGCTCATCAACCTAAGATTCTGTTATTATAGATTTTATGACTATTAATGGTACTATTCGATTTCTATTCCAGTTCTTAAGATGGATAAAACAAATGCGGAAATTTGTAAGGACTGTCACAATTGGAAGATGCTATGGCAGTAATATGGACATAATTTAAAAATAACATTCGAACAATGTTATAAAATTTATGTTACACTTAATGGAAGAAAATAAATATTTATTTATTCAATTTTTCAAATTTTAACTAATTTTTATTAAATGGGGTGTGGTGCATCCCTACAGAGAATTTCTCTACATTATAAAATCTCACAAAGTTTTTCCCTTTCCCTTCTAATATGCTCTATCAAATTAAATCTGGAATATGCTCTAAAAAGTGAATCTTGGGAATAAATTTATCAGGGAACAATAAATTAAATTTTAATTTAAACGTTTCAATCATACGACTTAGAGTATCAATGGAGTCATCGTGTATTTCATATGCCAGACACAAGTTCATTATCTGCAGTAATAAAATTAAACAATCAAGCCTTTCAGTAACACCTTCGTCATCGCTATCATAAATCCATTGACCAATTAAAAATGGTAGAGTATGTGCTAAAACAAACATTTGTGCTGCACTTTGTCGTAATTTTTTTTCATCAGCAAGGTCTTTATTTTGGATTATTGCAGGTTTGTCTCGGCTAAAGTGTCCGAAGTCAAATGCAGTTAATTGTTCATTGAACTGTTTTATAGTAAATAATTTTTTCTCTGTAATACAATAATTCAAAAATAATCGACATACAAGTTCAGTAACTCCTTCGTTTAAAACGTGCATACAGTCTTGTGGTAAACACATAGTCACATCAAAAAATGGAATATCTGCTAACGGACTTACAGTATTAATTCCATAAAATAATTGCCAAAATTTTTTTGTAGCTTGAGTTGTATTATCGTTGATTGCTTCCAAATGTTCTTGATGTGTATCTTTGTTTCGTAAAAGAAAATCAGTCTCTTTAACATATTGTTTGATTTCATCTTTTGTAAACATGCAAGTTCGACATGGGCGGTGTGCTGATACAGATTCTTTAAAACCACCCATTAAAGCAGAAGCAGGAGTATCACCCGAAAAAAATAATAGTGAACCTTTATAATTTTTAGGGACACCATTAATGGTGATGTTAATTCCTTGGGTTTGTAAATTTTTAATATCATCGATAAAAGGCTTTAAGACTTTATTCAAAGCACCTGGCTGTTTTAAATAACAACTTTTGACAATAGCTAGTAATTGGATCGCATTTTGTGATGAACGCAAATTTGGTTTAATGTTAGCAAGAGTCCAATAGAACATTGTTAACTTTTGGGTTTTAGAACTAGAAGCTAATGGATTGGCAACTCCTAACTCGTCCATGTATAAAACTATAGCTAAAGCGTTTGTATTTTCTTTGAAAAACGAATTTTCTTTATAATATTCACCATCAAGTATCGTTCGAAAAATCCTTTCTTTATAAACTAAAGGATTATCAACACAATCTCTAACGTCATCATTCATCATAAGGTTTATCAAGTTTTCATTAAACGGAACGACGTACGCATTGTGTTGAACTTCACACAATTGAGAATTTTGTTGAACGTATCGTTTTTTTTTTTTCCAAACTAATTTTGTCGCAATAAGTGTTTTTTTTGCTGGCACCATATTTAGCTCATTAATTAGAAACTTATCTAACTCAGTTTTAGTTTTAATTGAGGAGAAAATAATCGTAGGAGGATATTCTTGAACTAATACATTTTTTATATCTTCAAAATTAAGTTTCTGAGTATCACCGTCTTTTTTCTGGTGACATTCTTTCTGTAAACAATAAGAAATAGTATTTTAAAATGAACATATGATGAATCGAACAAAATAGTTCAATCGAATCAGCGTACTTACAAGTATAACCAACGAATAAAGCTCCAATAAATTTGTCAAGCCATCAATTATGTGTGTTATTGCAGTTTGGGATATCCGGCAATTTTCACGAATATTTATTATGAATTTTCCTGCATGCCACTGAAGACGCTTTATTACAGATTCAGTTGCTTCATCTATATTTTCTAATGATAAAAATGTACAATACAAAATTTACAACTAATTAGTATATGCATAAATTGACTTAATATTTATGATAATGTTAAATAAAAATATGATGACAATTAAAGATTATTTTTTAAATTAGATAATCTTACAGTTCAGAAGTAGATATTTTTTGAAGTTATACTTATTTAGGCGCGTTATGACAAAATAATGAGAGTAAAATTTGAAGATGCGCGCGCATCACTATAACCCAAAAGTCACAAGTTGAATAACATTTATCCACATGTTTCCAATTGAGGTTATAACCATCCGTATGTATTATTTATTGATATAAATTAAAATATTATTATTGAATATACTTAGTACTAAATATTATTAAATTTTTAGTGTTAAATATTTATTACTGGTTATTTAATGCTTACAAAATAAAGAAATAAATTTAATAAAGCATTTAATAACAAATTTGTGATAAGAAATAAAATCGAACATCAAATTATAATATTAATTTTTAATATTTATTATTAATTATTAAATTGAATAAATAATAAATATTTATAAAAATAAATGAACAAATGAAATGATAATTTTTTGATAAAAATAAAAAGTGAATATTAAAGTGAGAAAATTATAAATATTTGAAAAATGAATAAATTTCGATTCAATTTTTGAATTCATTATTAAATTTATTACCTTTTTTTAAAAAAACTAATTAATCAATAATAAATATTTTAAATTAAGAATCTTATGATATTTAGAACAAATTATGTCATCCAAATTTATTTTTCTCTAAATTCAATTATATATATATATATATTTATTATGAATTATTAGATATTAAATTTAGATAATTATAAACATTTTTATAATAAATAAACAAATTAAATAAAAATTCTTTAACTATTTTTTAATTATGCCAAAGAAGTATAACTTCTCACGTGCGTACATAAGTACACGCACCCATTTTTTTTTATTTAATTGAGATCAAAGTTTAAAAAAAAATATTTTTCACCAACACAAAAATAAAAAAAAAGAATAGTTCTTTATAGTTGAAATAATAATAAAAATTCATTTCTATCATTTAATATATTTTCTCATATGCATTTGGTAAAAAAATAATTGAAATTTTTTTTATTGATACTTAAGTTTTGTAAGACACTATTTAAAAAAATGCTTAATTGAGTTTTTTTATAATATATATTTGTGTATATTTACAATTACCATCGTTTTGTTCCGTATCAAGAAACTCTTCATCAGCTAATCTTTCTTCAGCTTGGTTGTTGATATCATTTAACCTCTGAGACGAAACTGAGTGTTTCCTGAAAATATGTTGACGAAAAGATTTCCATTTTTTATAAGTTGCTCCGCATCCTGCTTGTGTACATATCACTTTGAATAGTGGATCATACTGGTGATTACGTACAATATGACACATTAATGTGTCCGGTGAATTACAGACAACAAAACACATTGTGCATGAAAATATACGGCTACGATCTATATTATTCATATTATTAAAATTTTTTTTTTATTTTAATTTTAATTTCACTTATAATTTTAATTTTATTTTATATTATTTTAACTTTTATAAAAATCTGATTTTTGTGACAATATTATTTTTTGGTCTCAAATATGTCATGTACTCGTACTACATTACGCATGTGTTAATATATTCTAGTCCTAACGAAAGAATGGTAGTAAGGTGGCATTCTTGTGGTAGACCGACTATACGTACGTTTACTCGGCTCTCTAGAATCCATGTATACTGTTACATGAGATAGTCCCATAGACTCGTGCAAGTATTAGTGTTGTCGCATACACTCAACTCTCTTAGTAAAACAAGTATATACACCAGTTGATTTTCATTTCTTTCTTCTATTGTCCATTTACGCGTCTAATCATATTTATTTATTGAGGTTATTAAAATTGAATGATAGTGTGAACTTCTAATTGATATTAAATTTACAATTATAGTAATTGTAGAAATTTCATCATACAGTAATTAATCTAGTATGGAAAAAAAAATTTTTTGTGCCGTCGAAGGACGGAACAAATGCATAAAATTTGTATCTGTACCTGGTATAACTGATTTTGAAATAATCAAAACAAAAATCAATGAGATTTGTCAGCGTGATGTACTATTGAAGCCTTTATTATCAACAAAGATAATAATTATCCAAAAAAAAGATTTAGATAGTGGCATTTGGTGTGATGTTGAAGAGGACGATATAATAGAAGATAAAGAGAAATTAACCATTCTTTTCTTGCCATCACATAACTCGACATATATTGCGCCTGCTGTGGACCATGACAATTCTTCAATTCAAGTACTGTACACTGAACCTGGAATAGTACAACCTGATATTTTATCAAACACTGAACTTATTGCTAGTGAACTTGTAACGCCAGTTGAAAGTGTTGTTATTAGTAGTGAATCTATTGATTGCTTATCAAATGAAGACAATAGCAAGGTAAGTAAAATAAATTTTTAACAATGTACTTTACAACAATTATTCGAGTAACCTAAATTTTTTTTTCAGTCTTCATGTGACAGATTCCAACAATGCTCAAATAGTGGTTCGCCGTCAAGAGAACCTCATACTTTGCTCAAATCAGAGCTTGAGGTGGTACCTGGCCCAATTATAGCGTCAGCTAGTTTACCATCTTTAACCTATGATTTACAAAATAAGTTAAACGAACACGGGGTGCTAAAAATACAAGCCAAGCTTATGCACTATTGGGGATCATATTTATGGCAGAAGACATCAGGGCGTCCGTCTAAGAAAGATTACCAAAACTTTGCCGATGCGATAATTAAAGTTTACCCGTTGTTAAAAGGTGGCTCATCGGAAAATGTAAGTTTTTGATTTTTATTTACTGATATATTCATCTATATTAAGAAAATAAAAGTTTTTTGTGTAAGAATGAGCCCAAAATGAAAACATTTTGTTCTGTTTTTCAGAGCATTGTGAGATTACAACTCAGTACATGGATAAGAAATCATAGATGTTTACTAAAAAAACAAGAAACTCAGGTTGCGCTAAAAAGAGACGCTCATGGAGAGATTATTAAACCAGCTACTTCTTTTTCAGCGTTAACAACTAGTAGTGAAACGTAAATTTATTTATTTAAATTTATATAAATATCAATTAATTAATAAAGGCTATCCAGAATAGTAATCAAATATAAATTTATAGATCCGAATCTCCAAAGTTGGACATAAACAGAGCATTAGTGGAGCTCGAAAAAAAACAAGGAAAAGAAGGAAATACACCTCATGTTAGAAGACTCTTGAAACTAACCTATAATGCACGACGGCTTTGGATTCAAACTGAAGCTAAATCTATTTTTAATATTGTTGAAAAATATCCACATTTAAAAGATTGTGGGTCTGTACGTATATTTTTTAACTTTTATTTTTATTTTGAATTTTGTAATTTTGTATTTTCCAAATCATCAATAACGACTATACTGTATATTTTCAGATTCTAAATGATTTTTATCAATTAAAAAATACAACTGCTCAAGTAATAGAACAAGAAATTAGTGAAATGTTTACAAAATTGAAGATATTTTTTAGAGATGAAGAAAACACTGATTTTGAAAGAACAGTGCTTTTAAAATTATATGACAGATTAACGAAGAAACTCAAAAATCAAGCGAAGCCATTGTTAACTTTTCAAGAGGTATGATCACATCAATTCATTACGTTAAAAAATTAACAACGATTTTTATTATAACTTAATAATTCTCTTCAAATTAGGCACGTTCGAGTACCGATAGTTTAATGGCAGAAGAGGGTGAATCTCCTCGTGCTGTAATATATACTGAAAATAACAAAATCAATAGTGCATTTATTGTTGCTGATAACAACATCATAGTTACGATTGAAAGTCCAAAAACATCAAAAGTCGTAGCTTGTTTGTTAGCAGCTTATTACGTATGGGACACTAAATTTCCTAAGCCGTATTTAAATGTTTTACAATACATCGATAATCAAGTTCTTGGAACATCTATAAAAAATAATGTCGTCTATAAATTCATCAGGATGCGAGATGAAGCTTTTGTTTAATTGCGATATAAAGAACCGAAAATTTTCAATTTTTATCATATTCTTTGATTTCAAAAGATCTTTTCATTTAAATGTTCAACATGTAACTTCTTGTATAGTAGCTTAAACTTTTTTGATATTTAATGTAATTTAATTACTTGTTAATACTTAACTCCAACAGTAAATCATACTTTGGAATTTGTTAATAACTCAATAAATAACCAGTTATTTAAAAGTTACTTCAATAGTTTCTAATTTTTTCGAAGTGTAAACGTTTATGTGATCTTTTTTTTTTTTTTAGATAAAATACATTTATATTTTTAATTTATACTAAATTCCATTTCTACTTTTATGCTGAATGTTTGATGCAATAATTATCTGAATCTACAAGGAGCTCCTGATAATAAAAATATAGTTCCAGGCTATGACAACAATCAATAACGACTTTTATTCAAAGGCAACTATTACTTTCAATATTGCAAATATTATTATAAAATATTCATTTATTGTATTTCAATGGAAAAATAATTATTGAAAAAAAGAAATGAAGTCAGCGAAGTGACTTATTTGTATACTTTTAACCAACACTTTATATCAGGTCCTTATTTTTTATAAAATATTGTCATCATTGTAGTCTTCGATTTTATCTTTATAAATTAATTGTTAATAAACAATCGTTGACTACAGTATTATCACAATGTTTAGTAAAAAGTCAAGATCTAAAATAAAACACTGATTAAAAGTATAAAAAAATAATAATTTTACTTTTTGCAAACTTTATTTATTTTATTGTTGTAATTTTGGTTGTAATAATTATAATATTAAGTGTTATCATTGGTATTTAAATCTAAATTACTATTGTTTATTATCGTAATCCATAGAACTATTTTTATTTTAAAAATATTTATATAATTAATTAATGACACTAAGCACTTAAAGTGTGTATTGATGCCTAAACACTTTAAGTGCCTTATTATCTAAAACACTTTATGTGTGTTAGAATTAAACGTTTAAAGTGTTTACTACACTTTAAACACTAAAAAGTGTTTAGTAAGTGACTACAAGTATTTAAACGCTTAAAGTGTCTTAAAACAAAACACATGGATTTGCAGTGTACATGAAAACATCTCTCATATTGAAAATCTCAACAGCGATCATTTCTACTAGGCGCTAAGTTCAAACAGTAGAATTTTTGTTATGACATTTCATTAATGAAATAGGTTAATTATATAAAAGAAAGAATAAATTAAATTTAAATAAAAAGGATTGAACCCTGTGTATTATAGAAATGATTCCGATAGTATTAATATTAAGGGTGGCAGTCCATAAATTATGGACGTAGCTGCTATAACGGTATAAGAAAAAAATCTCATAAAATTATGAAAACCGTACCCGTAATTTTTTTTCCTTATAGTAAATTATGAGTGGAGATCAATTAATATTTTACTAAAAATAAAAATATAAAGACAACAACAAGTATTAATACTGATTAAATAATAAATTGATATGAGAAGTTGACATCAGACCACCAGTTTAACATCAGTAATCCCTTGATTTTCTAAATTTGTTGTGGGGATGAGTCATCACTTTTGTATTATTTAAATAATTTTATTTCAATTTGATTTATTCTTTCTTTTGTATAATTAACCTACTTTATTAATAAAATGTGATAACATAAATTCTACTGTTTGAACTTAGCGCCTAGTAAAAATGATCGCTGTAGAGATTTTCAATATGAGAGATGTTCTCATGTAGAGATGGATCGATGTGAAAATAATCGTTTGTAGAGTTGTTGCGATGTAAAAATTTGTCTGTAGAGTTGAATCGTGTAGGGAAAAACTTTGTGAGATTTTATAATGTAGAGAAATTATCTGTAGGGATGCACCACACCCTATTACATGTGTTGACGATCTTTTTCTAGTTCTTTTATTATTTTATTGTATTTAATTATTTGAATTATACTGTATATTTTCAAATTCTGAATGATTTTTACAACTCAATCAATAACCAGTTATTTTAAAGTTACTTCTATGGTTTCTAATTTTTTTCAAGTGTAAACATTTTTGAGAGCTTTTTTTTTGGACACAAATACAAATATATTTTTAATTTATACTAAATTCCATTTCTACTTTTATGCTGAATGTGTGATGCAATAATTATCTGAATCTTCTGATAATAAGAATATTATTCCAGGATATGACAACAATCAATAACGACTTTTATTCAAAGGCAACTATTATTTTTAATATTAGAAATATTATTATAAAAATTTCATTGATTGTACTTCAATGGAAAAATTATTATTTTTATTTTAAAAATATTTATATTATTAATTAATGGCACTAAACACTGAAAGTGTGTATTGATGCCTAAACACTTTAAGTGCCTTATCATCTAAAACACTTTATGTGTGTTAAAATTAAACGTTTAAAGTGTTTACTATACTTTAAACACTAAAAAGTGTTTAGTAAGTGACTACAAGTATTTAAACGCTTAAAGTGTTTTAAAATAAAACACTTAGATTTGCAGTGTAAATATCACACATTATCATATCTACATCGAATTGTCCCAGCGATAATAAGTTTATTATTTTAATGCCGATAAATTTATAATTTTTTAAAGTTCTGGATCAAAAATACAGCTTAATAGTCCCTTATAAGTTATAACTCAGCAAGTTATGATTTAAAGTAGTTTTTATCAGATTATCTGCAGGTTTATTTTATTCGGAGGATAAAATGCACTCAGTATCACTTTGGTGTTGAATTTATTGGCTTACTTAGTCGAGATACAAAAATACAAAAATAAAAAACATGATTAAATCAAAGTAGACTTGGTTTCTTATGCGGTTGTAATCGATTCAAATGGAATCTCAGTTTGACATTGAGAGCATTTTACAGAATCTTTTTCAGCAATGAACATTAAAACTCATCAACCTCTTAACTATACTAAAACTCTACGGCGTATCCAAAATAGCGATGTAATAAAAATCGATACAGTAGCAAAACTAAGTGTCGTGCTTTCTATTAACTGTTGTAATGAGCAGCTCCTTTCATTCGTTATTATCAAATATCCTTCGGGCCTGAATAACCACGTGTACAGAGTTAAAAATGATAGTACAGCCAGAATTAAGTATTTTATGCTGGAACAAAAAATAATATTAAAGAAATGTACTTATAATCTCAATTATTCTCGCTGTAAGAAAAATTTGTAAGAACACTTACCAGAAAATATGGAAAATTTTGCATCTATTTCCCCAGTTTACCATATTCTCACATGGAGCAAATGATATTATCATTACCAAAGAATATATAAACATACCTATCATTGTTCCACACAGTGAACAAGCTTTTTCGGGATCTAAATCCTTGGCGATGATTACCACAGCAAACCCTATCAACGGATCTTTGGTAAAACAAAAAATATTATACACATGTAAATATATATATGTTAGGGTGATTCATTTCCGCAAAAGTTTTTTTTTTTAAGTGCTCAAGCAAAATCTCAATCTACATCTAAAAAAAAAAAAATTCTCACCAAATATGAGCTCTTAATTCCAATGTTAAGTACTTGCCATTTGATTTCAAAGATTTCTTATTTAAGATACACGTAAATTAAATTACTTTTTTTTTAAATTTCTAATACTCAGCTGCGTTTCATGAAATCAAGGCGGTTTTGGTCGCAAATTGTAGGCATTTAGTGTTCTTCAAAAGTGCTCATGGTTACTTAGCTGTAATTCCAGCTATTTCACTTGTGTCCGTTGCGGAACTCATTTTTCCTATGAAATTGACCTTTATTGGCTTGCAGAACGTAAACCAATGAAATAACATCAAAAATGTTAATCGAAATTTTATAGGAAATTTTATTCCCTTCAAAAAAAGTTCTATGAGTCAAGTCGCTAAAGTCCATAGTTTCCGAGTTATAGTAATTTTAATAAATTGAAAAATAAAATATCAATTATAATTTTTTTTTTATATTATATTTTTCGAATTATTAAAATTACTATAACTCGGAAACTATGGACTTTAGCGACTTGACTCATAGGACTTTTTTTGAAGGGAATAAAATTTCCTATAAAATTTTTACTAACATTTTTGATGTACTTTCATTGGTTTATGTTCTGCAAGTCAATTTCATAGGAAAAATGAGTTCCGCAACGGACATAAGTGAAACAGCTGGAATTACAGCTAAGTAACCATGGGCACTTTTGAAGAACACCAGGTGCCCTACAATTTGCGACCAAAACCGCCTTGATGTCACGAAACGCAGCTGAGTATTAGAAAGTTAAAAAAAAAGTAATCTAATTTACGTGTATTTTAAATGGGAAATCTTTGAAATCAAATGGTAAGTATTAGCATTGGAATTAAGAGCTCATATTTGGTGAGAATTTTTTTTTTTTTAGATGTAGATTGAGATTTTGCTTGAGCACTTAAAAAAAAAAACTTTTGCGGAAATGAATCACCCTAATATAGGTGTATAAATACCTACATAAATATAGAGATATAAAGTGTTAACGGTGTTTTGTTATCGACTAAATAACAAAAATAGTACGAATTCTTTGCTAACAAGTGATTTTTATTCAGCGATAATAAATTAATATTTTAATTGAAATATTAACAAATTAAGTAGCGAAAATTCGGTAACGCGTGTACTCGTTTCGTTAGCTAATTATTTATTTTTCGTTATCGAAATTTGATAGTTAAAAATTTAATGACGACTTCGACTGACGATTGTCAAATTTAATGGATCATCTATCGATTACAGTAACTGGCAAATATTGTATATACATTCCAAGTTCAAATTAAATCGAGAAAATATTTTTACATGATGATACATATTAATTTTTAACCAAAAAATAAATAAAAGAAATTTTCTCGTTTTAAGAGTTTTTCTCCATATTAGAATGAATTTAGGTGTTAAAACAGAATTAATAATTTAAACATATAAATTAAATCTTGGCTGTAAAATATACGTAACTATATATCAATCGCAAGATTTTTTCATGCATAATCGTGAAGGATATTGTTAACTTACCACATAAGATCATAAGAGCGACTATGAAATCACTAAATTTTGTCTTATCAGAAGCTTTAGTGAGCTCATCTGTGTTTTTTTCACCACGTATTTCAATCTTCATGATCTTACTTAACTTATCTATAATTTATAAATCGATTAACAGAAAAACTTCTCTAATTTGTAAATGTCTTTACTTTGAGTGTGCTGCAGCGTACTCCTCGATGGTTCCACTGAGACTAATTTTGCAGCAACACAACGCATCTTGCTAGTTTATTTATAGATCACATGCTATGCGTAGGATATTGATTTTTTTTTTTTGGATACATGAGGAATCAATTTTAACTATGACCCTAGCGTCCTTTTCAAAGATAGGGGCCATAGTATTCGAGGGAAAATAAAAGTTTAGATCAATATCCGAGTTATAAATAAATTTGAGTTCTAGTTTAAGCCATCACTACTAAGAGAACATCAATGAAGGAAATGCGCTATTTGATTTATTTCGTGATATTTTTAAATAATTTAAATTACGGGCGTTATATTTTTGAATTTCAAATCTGTATTATTTTAAATTACTATGCATTTTTATTTTTCTTAAGCGGTTGCACGCAAGTCAACCAAACCAGATTATTATAATAAATAATTTTCAGTCTATTCTAAAATATTGTCAATGAGATTAATGAAAGTCTTAGGATTACTTAGACTTCATAAAATGAATACAAATACTAAATTGAGGATCGGATTTTCCACAAAATGGCCGCAAATAATAAATATTTTTCAAATGTAGTACGAGCAATTGAGTGCATATATTGGATTTCAAGTTACTCATCGGCATGGAGAAACGAGTGTTCTGTTATCTAGTCTACTTGACATATCGTTTGATTTTTAAAAAATGGCCTTCTTTCAACGAATTCAATTTTATTTACTTATAAAAGCAATTATTATTGCAATTTTTGTTTTGCGCTTCTTGCAATGTGCTTTCTATTATTACAAGAAGTGGCAATCATAATGAGTAGGGGTCAGGTCTCGACAAGCAATAATGAAGTCAATGAGACTATTGACCAGACTGTCATAATTTCAGTTATGACAAACAACTCCGAAAAACAAAATTTAACTTTTAAAATTCAAAATTACAAAAAAAAAAATTTTAATAAAAACAAATCTTTCTTTTAGTTACAATGCATTCAAACTCGAACAGTTAAATTTACATTTCCAAAAAATCTAAGTTTTTATAAAATTTGTCATTTACTGCAATAAAATTTATTATTTTAATAATATAAATTAAATAATTACAATCAAACAAAAAATATTTCTTTTCTACTGATAAAATTTTCAACTATAAAATAACCGAAATTTTTATTTATAGTTGAAAATCAAGAAAATAATAAAAACAAAAAAATTAAATAAGACAAAAGGCCTAATTATTGACCCTGGTCCAGTTTCTGACCTTTTCAACTTTTTCTTACTTACTTAAAAAACTATAACTTTAAAAAAAAAATCAATTTTTTCTTAACTTATTATAATTTATTCTGAGCTTAATTAATGGCAATTTAAAAAACATAGAAAATATTAACTGAATAAAAAAAAATATTTTAGCCATAAGCGGCTGAGCAAGCCATTTTTTAAGTAGAGTCTAAACAGTTTACGTTAGGAAGTACGACGATTGAATCTGTGTACTAATTATCATGTAAGTAAAAAACATTAACTAAAAATAGATGGATATATCAATAATTAATTGAAATTTAATTTCATACTTTTATAAAACATATTAAAATAAGTTTTGTTGTTGAAATCCGAGGTTCAATAACTAGACTCAATTTTAAAGGTATGGTGGAGTTGTTGACTCTACAATTATAACTTACTGCGAGCGGGTATCTGTTTCATTACATGTCTGTAAAATGTAAAAATAGCAATATTTATAATTTTCTTAAATTATTTTCTACTATTATTCATAATACAGTGATAAATTAACATTTAATATTCATTTCTTGAAATGAAAGATCGTAATTATATCTTGAAAGTATATATTCTTGGAGTGATAAAATTATTGAAAAAATAATGTCAATTTCGAAAGTATTTAAAATGTTATGACTCTTTTAGTTGAATAATATTTTCATTATGACAAAATTAATTTTTTCATTGTTTTTTTATTCAAAAGTAAAAAAAAAAAGACAACGAGCTACGATGAAAAATAATGAGAACAGGCGCTAGCTAAAGTGGCTTTGATTAATTATATTTTAAACATTGAAAAATTATGTTTTTGCTATAATGAATATTTAATTTATTTATCTAAGTAATAGTTTTAGTTTATTAAAACTTGGTAAGTACTTCAAAACCTAATCCTGGTTTGTGTAATTTGAGGCTCAGAAACTAGGCCACTGAAAGTCAATTTTTAATTTTGTGCAATAGTTCTCTATGCGAATTAATAATAAGTTGCAAATCCACAACATATAGGGGAGGGTGGGGCAGAGCGGCCCCCCTGAAATTTTGATCAAAAAAAAAATTTTTTTTTTTTGACTAATTACTATAAATCCGATATGTTTGCGCATTTTTACCCCTACGCATGACATTTGGGGCAAAATGGACAAGCCCAAAATTTTGAAAAAGTGATTTTTTCATATTTTTATCGTCAAATTAAAAAAAAATTGTTATAATTCCACATTTCTAGCCCTACGCATAACACCTGGGGCAAAATGGACCAGCCAAAATTTCCGAAAAAATTATTTTTTCATATTTTTCGGCCGTTTCTCTATATAAGAGGCAAATTTGGTCACTAAAAATTTATAAAAATTAAATTTTTTTTTTTAGTTGATAAATTTTTGAAATAAAGTAAAATTATAGAATTGATGTTTTTTTTTATTAAATAACAAATAGTAATTAAGGTAATCGAGAGTGAACGATTTTTTACGCTTTAAAAAATTTTTTTCGAGTAATATAAAACCAAAAATAGTTGTCAAGAGAAAGAAATACATTCTTAATGATGAAAACAATTTAAAAAAATCGGTCTGTCAGTTGACCCTGCGGGCCAGCCCCAAAACTTCCCGCTGTTTTAGAGCTCGTTGAGCTCGATAACATTATTGTGAATACATTTTCGAGCTCTTCGAGCTCGCAAATACTTTTGTATGCCATTGTTTTGTAAAAAACCATTTTTTAGCATTTCGTTCTCTCACGATATCTCGCGAATGAATTAACCGATTTTGATGGTTGATGGTGATGGTGGCAATCGACGCGTTTTATCAAGTTCTGAAGCTGATCAAATTTTGAAATTGATTTATTTAGCCGTTTTTGAGAAATTTCAAAAAAACCAAGGAAAAAATTTTTTTTGAATTTTTTCGTCAACGGTTTCTCTTGAACGAATGAACCGATTTTGATGGTTGAGGTGGCATTCGACGCGGTTTATAGAGTTTTAGAGCTGATTAGATTTTGGAATTAATCCATCGAGCAAATTAAAAGTAATCCGAATAAAACATTTTCGAAAAAATTTTATTTTTGAAATATCTCTAAACGCACCCTACCGATTAAGTTCAAATTTTTACGGCCTCAAGACATTAACAAGCCACGTCGAATGACACCTCAACGATCAAAATCGGTTCATCCGTTCAAGAGTTATAAATATTTACATACATACATACGTACGTACGTACGTACACACATACATACACTCGGACATCATCGTGAAATTAGTCAGGATAGCTTCCTAGGACCTCTAAACGTCGACATCTGATGGAAATTCGATTTTCGTAAATCGGACCGAAACCAATAACTTCCCGAATTTTCGAAAATTTACAATTTTCTTAGCGGGAAGTTAAAAAAAAAAAAACGAAAAAAAAAATTTTTTTTATCACTTTTTGAAGCGGGGCCGCTCTGCCCCACAAAAAAAAAAAAAATTTTTCAGAATTTTGGCAAAATGTCCATAAATTTGTTCGAAATAGGACAAAAGTAAAGTGATCTTATGGTCGAAAGCCACAAAAAATAATAATTGGCTTAGGGGGGCCGCCCCGACTAGAATTTCTTCCTGATTTGCCTGAAGTACCATAAGGACCTTATCAGGTAAATATAAGGTATGCCTTATTAGGGCAAACCTGAGAAGTTCCTTGTCAGGACCTCATCAGGATATCCTTATTAAAAAAAAAGTTATTTGCCATCAGGTCAACCTGACGAGTTCCTGATCAGGACCTCATCAGGATATCCCTATTCAAAAAAAAAGTTATTTGCCATCGGGTCAACCTGACAAGTTCCTGATCAGGACCTCGTCAGGATATCCTTATTAAAAAAAAAGTAATTCGCCATCGGGTCAACCTGACAAGTTCCTGATTAGGACCTCGTCAGGATATCCTTATTAAAAAAAAAGTTATTTGCCATCGGGTCAACCTGACGAGTTCCTGATCAGGACCTTATCTGGGTATCCTTATTTTAAAAAAAGTTAACACATCCCTTCAAATATTTCATTTACAGGTTAGAAATTAAAAAAAGTACAAAAGAATATTATATAAAAATCACGTCAATCATTGTAGCACAGATTTTTTACTTCTTCATCAGTTATTCTTTGACATCATAATGAATATTATATTTACACTTTCAAGATCACTTGTGTATGTCAGCTCAGTGGATAGCATCGAGGACTTTGAATCTGAAGGACGCAGGTTTGAGCCCAGCAGTTATCGGGATTTTTTCATCAATAAAAAATATGTTTACTTCCTCTAATTAATGCTCTCAATACAATAGATAACATTCTCGATCGAATTAAAATTCTCTCATTTTTTTTTGCAATTTAATATTAATTTAAAAATAATTACTAATAAGGTAATCCTGATGAGGATTTGATGAGGATATCCTGGTAAGGACCTGATAAGGCAATCCTGATAAGGACGTGATGAGGATATCCTGGTAAGGTCCTGATAAGGCAATCCCGATAAGGACCTAATGGGTCTTAAGCGTTACATCCATATCAGGATCCTCGTCAGGATACCCTGATCGGGACCTTATTTGAAATAAGGTTAACCCGATAAGGACCTCGTCAGGCCCTTATGAAAAATTCTAGTCGTGGCTCTGCCCCACCCTCCCCTACATGGGTTTAAAGTGACTTGATCAATTTATGAAGAAGAATTTATTAAATTCTTTGAGTTCACGTGAACTTATAAAATTAGTATGCGAGTCTCCGGTAGGTGGCGAAAAATAATAAATTTCTCGAACGAAGTGCAAACCATAGAGTGCATATATTGAATTTTGAAGAACCCACAGCATGGAACAAACAAACCGTCATATTGTTTCATATACCTTGCAATTAAATATTTTTTCTCCTTCGTAACTAACTCTGATAAAACTCTTGACAAAATGCTGGGCTTTTGGGAGAGAATCATATTTCTAACGATAGTAAAAGCGTTACTTATATTCATATTCTGTTGTGATAAAATTCTGGATCGACGTGATGGTCAGCAGAAAGATGACAAGAATAAAAAGCGTAAATAATACAAGTGAATTTTGAAAATAAATTAATGAATTTAATAAAACTAATAATTACAATGATTTTAAAAATTTGAATACTTTGATGATTTGAATTAATAACAGTAGTAAATGAAAAAAAAAAAAAAATTTTAACAAAATTTATAATATAATAAAATATTTTTCAATAATAAGATTTTGGCAATACTTCACTTCAATAAATAATTAAAATTTCGAGACTATAATAAATTTAGTAAAATTAATAAGCAATAATTATATGAAATTTTAGAATGATTTTATAAATTGATAAAACTTTGTCTATAATAACTTACACGGAAAAAAATTAATTATATAAACTGAGAATGACAATTAATATAATGATAAAGTGATCAGTCAATGCTATCGTTCTAAATAGTAATTTTTTCATTTATGATTGAAACGTGAATAATTACAGGATAAGTTTGAAAATTTATTGTCCATGTAAGAAAAATTACTATTTGAATTTCAAAAATTGTAACTGCCCGGGTCGAAAAAAAAATCTTCATTATGACTTAAAATTTAAGTCAAAATCCTTCAACTCAACTAAGTTAATTTTTTTAGTCAGTGTAAAATTTCCATAACATTTGACTTAGATTTGACTTTTTGTGGCTTAGTTAGGATCGATTTAAGACAAAATAAGTCACATTCAAGTCAGAATTGCGTCAATTTAAATACATTTTACTTAGATTTAAGTTAAAAAAAGTTTCATTTAAGTCAGAATTGATTCAATTGAGATATATTTCATTCAGATTTAAGACAAAAAAAGTTACATTAAAGTCAGAATAAAACCAAATTATACAGTTACAACGCAAATTTAAAAAATACTTATAATTAGTAACATATAATTAATGATAAGTAATAATTATTCAAGGTGTTTATGGTTTAGAATATTTTCGATTATTATTAAATGGTATATAACCGAGACCCCCAGTCCAGGGTGTGACCCCCTGTCCAGGAAGCCAAGATTAAATTCAGTTGATGAAATCAACTGTTTTGTGATTAGCTCTTCTACAGGGCGGGGAATACCCAATCCTGGTCACAAGGAATAATTAAAGATATTGAGTGTGTAGGTTATGAAATAAGAGATTTATATAGGTGATATATATGTATATAAAACTAATTGACAATTTTTATTTAACCAATATTTCCCAGACAACAGACCCCACTTTACAATAATTAAATAAAATAAAACCGCGACAATATTTCACGACACAAGTTGGTGAGAATTAAGATTGACCTTGACAATTTATAGACGCCAAAATGGCGGGCACCGCACTGACTCGACTTTATGATTTTACTTTATTTTATTATACAATTTATAATTATAATATTAATTAATTCTCATTTTCAACACTGACAGAAACTTCAAATTTAATTTTAGCTCTCCAACTGAGAGAAATTATTTATAATAAAAGCAAATTTATATAATTGAAATGGTAAGATTATTCTTACCCGAGCAATAATTTATTTTATATAAAACTTTATTATTTAGAAGACACCTACGTCATGAGACTCAGCCATCTTAGCTCTCTTGGCATCGAGATCGGCCCAGGACCACATCTCCAAGTTCCTTGACGGCTTTGTTAATGGAAAGAAAACCCAACTCCTTCTAATTGACTCCAGTAAACGCCAACTCCCGACAGATAAAAATTCCAGGCTTCCTTGGACTCCCGATGACGTAAAAATGACTCAGTTACAACAGAACGTTTTGTATAGAAAAAAAATATGGATGCAGTTGTTGAAAGAAAAGCTGTGAACTGTACTGTGGTTCGCTCAGAATTGTCCGTCCTGCCCCTCAGCGAGTCAGTTACTACCTCGTACCCCAGGCCCGCGCATGCGCCCTGTAACTTTGCCTCAGCAAATCCAGTTGGTATGAGAAAGAGTTAATTTATCCCTCGTTGTCCAGTTACCGTAGGCAGCCACCAGGTTCTAGTTATCCCTCGAGCATGACGTTGAAGAACTATTACCGAATCCCGGTTACAGGTATATTGTTTATATCAAAAAATTATAGAGAAACATTAAAAAATAATTCTTCTTATGTAGCATTTAAATACTTGAATGAAAAACGTTTTTGTCTTCTTCATCCTTTTACAAAAATTATTGATAAAATATGCGAAATCCTTTCAAAGAGCCTGTCAGACTTCTCCAACTATCACACTTGTATGAATTCATTGTAACTGAAAATGTATATGCGATTCCTGTCGAAAATTTACTATCGGTATGTTTTTATATTAATACAGGTAATAAATTGTTTATTGCAGAATTGGTTAATCAGTATGAAAATAAATGATATTGTAAACAAGAGTTTATACAAATTCTTCAGGAACAGAATAAAAAAAAATCATTGCAATAAAAATTTTTTAGGTAGATTTTTTTAAAAATCTAGGTATTGTATTTGTCCTCATGGTCGATTTTTCAAGGGATTTTGTCACAACCTATCATAATTAGTTGAGTAGAGTTCGAAAATACCATTCGTTGAAAAATTTATATTCCAGTAAAAAGTATTTGAAAGCTTGTCTAATAAGCTTTAATTAAAGACCTTAAACTTAATGTTTTGACCATTTCTTCCAATAATTTGATAGCCTTAAAAATTTTGATGAAATCAAAAAATGTTGAAAATATGGTTTTCATTTCACATAACTTATGCATTTCCCATTATAATACAATTTTGTCAGTTGTATTATAGTGTGAACAAAATAACCTGTAAATTTCACTGCTATTTTATATTTTAAAAGTATTTTTTTTATTATTTATGCTGTTTCAATCGTACCTGTACGTCCTATAATTATAACTGATCTTGCCATCGTAATAGTAATTACAATTATGAGCTCATACTAATTAAAATTTCTATACTTTGTTTACGTGAAAGTTGGTTTAGTACATTACCTATATAATGTTTTGTCAAATCAACTATCTGAAGTTCTCTATCGAAAATAGTCGTTGTCTTTTTTTACTCTCACTCTTAGAAAACGAGCCTAATTTCATATCATGACTATACACTAACATGTATCACAAGATATGTATGTATGAAACTTTTTATATAGATTAATTGGAAAATCTACCTCCCGGGAAAAAATGATTTTGCCTAATTATATATAATTATCTATAAGACCTTATTTATAATTAGATCTAAAAATTGGCCAAGTCTAATTATATATAATTTATATATAATTATATATAGGTTATATATGATTATATATAATACGTTATATATAATTAGATCTGAAAATTGGCCAGGTCTAATCATATATAAGTTATATATACTCATATATAATTAGATATGATTATGTATAATACATATATATCATATCGCATCATAACCAAATCTATTATTGAGCATGTAATTCCTATAAAAGAAAGTGATAGGAGAATGCTGATTAATCATTCCAATGTTAAAATATTAACACAACTCATAAGAGTTGAAAATTATGTATGCAAAAAACCAAACACTTTAAAAACTGTTTGGTAACTGGGTATTATTAACTATACATAAGTTTATTACTTTTTTAACAGACTGAAAAATATAATGTAACGCTTCATAAATATTTAAAAATTATAATTTATAGTAAAATTGTAATCATTATTTCTGTAAATATACACCTAAAACTATAATGCATTTAACGACTATTGATTATTAAATATCAATAAAGATCAATAAAGATCATAGAGCATCTAATATATTAAATAAGAAAAACTAAATATTAAATATATTCTATAAATAAAATATTAACTTATATATATATATATATATATATATATATATATATATATATATATATATATATATATATATATATTAGGGTGGCGCAAAAAAACCGACTATTTTTTTTTTTTCAATCTCGCATGAAAATTTGTTGGTTTACGATGTTTTAAGAAGCCTCTCCACAAATCAGCTCGATAAAAATTTTTTAAGAGGTCGCTCACGAATTTTGAAAATGTCAAAAATGATCGAAATTCGGATTTTTATTTAAAAAATTTTTTTTTTCTCGTGACAGCAATAGTTTATATTCGTAAAATCACGACTATGCTGAAAATTTCAGCCCAAAATTTAAATATTTAAACGGCGCTCAAGAATTTTGAATGTTTCCGAGCGCAGTCTCTTGGACGTTTTTGAGCGACCCTTAAATATTAATAATAAAGCTTCTCGATTTTTTCACCATCAATTTGCATGACAATGAATGAAAATATAACCCGAGAAATAGAAATAATAAGTTATTTACATACTTTTTCATTTTTTAATCCAATTTGTAGGTTTTTTCGCTTATTCAAAACTTACAAAATTTTATTGTTTAAGACTGTCCTGTATATTTTTGGTTATGCAAAAGTTATATTTGAGTGAAATGACAATAATTGAGTTATAAAAACTAAATCAAACTATTAGTTACATATTATCAGTTAATATTCGAAATTCTTGAGCGCCGTTTAAATATTTAAATTTTGGGCTGAAATTTTCAGCATAGTCATGATTTTACAAATGCAAACTATTGCTGCCACGAGAAAAAAAAAAAATTTTTAATAAAAATCCGAATTTCGATCATTTTTGATATTTTCAAAATTCGTGAGCGACCTCTTAAAAATTTTTTATCGAGCTGATTTGTGGAGAGGCTTCTTAAAATATCGTAAACCAACAAATTTTCATGCGAGATGGACAAAAAAAAAATAGTCGGTTTTTTTGCGCCACCCTAATATATATAAATAATTAATTTATATTTGATTATATATAGATCTAAAGATCTAAAATATAATAAAAATTACTATATATGCGTATATACTATTATATATACTATTATATATATTCCATATACAATCATAATAATTATTTATTTGATGTAAAAAAATTTTTATTTTCCGAATCGTTAAAAAAAATTTTCTTGTATCAAGAATATTTTTCTTAGTTCAAGTTAACTGTGTTTTCTGTGTAGAGAAACTAAAATTTAAAAGACGCGTGAAGGTTCTTATAATGTACAAATAAAGAACTTGATGAGCTAAAAAAAGACTTTTATGTCAAAATACCCATACGACATAAACACTGCAGTGTTTAGACATGTTTCAATTGAAGAATGTAATTTTTAATCATAAAATAATCCTAGTTATTAATATTGATCCTAAATGTATTTCAAAATTATCTGATGTTCTTGCGAATCATTACTACATAGAAAAAACAGTTAACTCGAATCAAGAAAATAATTCCTGATTCAAGAAATTTTGTTTTAACGATTCGGAAAAGTAAAATTTTCTTGCACCAAGTAAATAATTATCTTGAAGTTTTAATCTTGAATCAAAATTTTTTTTCCTCAAGTAAACATATTTTTATGTTTAAATTGAAAAATTTTTACTAGTTTCAAGAGTTTTTATTTGTTAATGAAAGAAATTTTTTTGAAAAAAATTTTTTTGTGAAAGTAAAAATGAACTAGTTCATTTTTATAGCTGTACTTTTTTATTGAAAAATTGAAAGCAGAACATAGTAAAGAGATGAGCCATTTAAGAATGCAAGTAGTAGTAAAACATATTGTATCTGTTATAGAATCTGAAGATTGTTTGTTAATAAAACTGAAAGATATGAAAAGTATTTTTCAGCCTGTAAGAGTGAGACGGCATAATCACTGTATAAATGCAGCATAACCACCATATTTATACCGCATAAATACCGTTTAAATACGGTGCGAACATTATATGAATACCGTGTAACCACTGTTTAAATGAGGTATAGTAACCGTATAAATACGGTATAACCGACGTTTAAGTACAGCATAAAAACCATATAAATGCAGTATAATCATTGTACAAATACGGTATAGCGAGAGCGTAAATACGGTATAAACACAGTATAAATACGGTACAGTCCCTATATAAATTTGGTATCAACACAATATATTTACGGTATTAATACGGTAATAAAATTTCACAAACACACCGCATTTATACCTAGGGTATACCGTAATAATACTTATACCCAAAAATACTCGGAAAATACCGTAGAAATACCGTTATGGCAATTCCGCGAGGGTATATAATTAGGCAAAATCATTTTTTTCCCGGTATAATTAGGTCTAATTATATATAAGGCTATATATACTTATATATAGGTCTATATATAACCATATATATTCTATATATAATCATATATAACTAGGCAAAATCATTTTTTCCCGGGCTTCCATTTCGGCAGCCGAATGGCCTTTTTTAAACTTTTTTTGACTTTTTTTAACTTTTTTTAACTTTTTTGCCCGAGATTAGACTTTTTTTTGACTTAAATTGTTTAGTATCCTTTAATTTAACTTTTTTGGCTTAAATTATTTCATTGCCTTAAATTTGACTTATTTTATCTTAAAAAAACAACTGGTTATCCAACCATCAACTTTATCGGAAAATTTTATAGGACATTTTTTGTAGAACATTTAATTTCCTATAACTTATCTCAATGAAAATTTTCGATATTTTTCACAAGTCGAAAGTTATTTGCAATTCACTTAAAATTTAATATAATTAATTTTAAGCAGCAAAATTCAGATTATTTGAGAAAATTTTCAGTGAATTGCAAATAACTTACGACTTGTGAGAAATATCGAAAATTTTCGTTAAGATAAGTTATAGACAATAAAATGCTCTACAAAAAATGTCCTATAAAATTTTCCGATAAAGTTAATGGTTGTGGCAAAAAATTTAAAAAATGTAAAAATTTTTGGTCAATCTAACTTCGAATAACTTTTGAAGAAATAAAAATATCGAACAATTATAAGAGACCTTTTTGTAGAGCGTCAAATTTCCCATGAGATGATGTCTTGAACATTTGAAAGTATTGGTCCCACCGTGAGCTACAAAATTCCAAAGCTTAAAAAATAAATTTACGAATGTTATTTAAACGGGAAATAGAAAATTGCGATGCGGCAGCTGTCTTACTAATAGTAAGAGCTCAAATTTTCATTCAATATTGGTTTTACCACGATTTTCAAAAACCGGGTTTTCAGCATATTTCGATATTTGAAGGTGCTAGGATGCTATTCTGATATTTTCAGAGCGATATCTGCATGTGTGTGTGTCTGTGTGTGTGTGTGTGTGTGTATATGTGTGTGTGTATATGTGTGTGTGTATACGTGTGTGTGTAAACCTCTCATATCTTTTTGATGAATGAACCGATTTAGATGGTTCTTGCGGCATTCGAAAGATATTTTCTAAACTTAGATTTTCAAAAAAATTTTAGAACATTGAGTCAATTGAACTCTGAGATATTTAAGAAATACGAAAAAAAAAAATTTTTTTTTTTTCGTTTTTTTTGGATATTGTAAAAACTGTTGGATCGATCAATTCCAAAATCTAATCAGCTCTAGAACTCGATAAAAGCTTTCGATTGCCACCAAGACCGTCTCAATCAGATAATCCGTTCAAAAGATATCGTCGACGAAAGAAACAGTAGAAACGGTTTTTTGCAAATATCGTCGAAACGACTAAACCAATCATTCCCAAAATTTAATCAGCTCTAGATCTCAATAAAACGCACCGATTGCCACCTTAACTGTCTTAATCGGATAGTCCGTTTGAGAGATATCGTCGCGAAGTCGTAACTCATACAGGTGGGGTAGTACGGACCGCTAAACTGAAGGTTTTCATAGGATTCTTGATTTTTCTCTCAACAACAAGACCTACAGAATAAATAAGAATGATAATTTCATAGGAAATTCAATTCTCTACAAAAAAGGTCTTTGGTACCGAATTGCTCAGATTGATATTTTCTGAGATATTAGTCAAATAGAAAATCAATATTTTCTACACTGAGAAAAAATTTATCTTCGGACAATCAAATTGGTTTTGTTAAATTCTGTTAAACTAAAATTTATTTGGGACAACTAAATTTTATTACGTCAATATAATCTATTTTGTCATTTTTAACAAATGATTTAATAGACTCTATTTGGTTGACATTAATATTTCTCTCTCTAAGATAATAAAATCATTTGGTACAGTTAAAAAAATATTTATTTAATGGACAACTAAACTATTTTATAGTGCCAACAAATCCAAATATTAAAGCAAAATATTATTATATTAACTCTAACAAATATTACTTAGACACAAAAAAATGTACTCATTTAGAATAAATATATATAATTGTTCGAGGTTAATAAATATATATTTGAACCTAATGATTATTGATTTAAAAGTTATGGTGTTAGGCAGCAGTAGCGGGAGTAGTTCAGTGCTCGCCACTAGATCGCGCCCACCATTTGTGGTGTCTCTGGTAAGATACTTATTTCAGAGTTTGTATATTCGCCAGCTTGAAGCATATACGGAAGTTACACACTACATATCTAAAATAACTATAATAGAAAAATATAAAGTGAATACAAAAACAATTGGTAGAGTTCCACAGGAATAGGAACAATTTATATAAAGTTACAAATTATAAAACATATGTAAACCATTTGTAAGGATTTATTAATAAAGATATTTTAAAACTGAAAAAAAAAAAAAAAAAAAAAAAAAAATATATACGGGAGTTACCCGCTGAAAATTTTTGACGGTAATATGTGGGTACACTGTATTACACTATGACATTAATGTTTAATATTAATATGTTACCTGTACAATTTTTGTCAGTACGAAAAGAAGTACTTGTGAAGGAAATAAATTATTTTTCTAAATATGCATTTATTGAACAGTTGAATAAATATTCTGTCATTTCAAAATAATATTTAATTATTATCAATAATTCATTCTCTATAATGATCACTCATACATTTCATTATGACTACTTTATAAACACTACAGGTAATTAATTTGATTTTATGCTTGCTACTAAACGCGTAATTATCTTTACTAAATATTTCATAGTTTCTAATCACTCGTTTTGTTGGTGGATTATAAATAATTTAGTTAAAACAACCAAATATATGATTGGCAATGGGTAATCAAATCATTTTCTTGTCATAACTAAAATTTAGTTGTCAGGAGAAAATTTTTTTCTCAGTGTAAGATTTGATTCGATATTTTATGGGAATTAATTGCTACGTAAACTTCAATAATTAATATCTCAAAAAACATCAATCTGAGTGATTTGGTGCTAAGGACTTTTTTTGTAGGAAATTAAATTTTCTATAAAGTTGTCATTTGCATTTTTTCCCTAGGTCTTGTTGTTTATGAGATAATGAGAGAAAATACAAGAATTCTATGAAAAAATTCAGTTTAGCGGTCCGTACTACCCCACCTATATGAGTTACGACTTCGCGACAATAGGCACTTTTGTAGAGCATTTAATTCTAAGAAGATCCCGATTTCGGGCGAGGTCATATCATAAAATGCCGTGGAGTTATAGAAGTTTAAAAAATAAAAACCCAAGTTTACGTGTATTTTAAATGGGAAATCTTCACACGCTGTGGTCGAGTAGGGTAAGAGCACCAGTACCCAGCCCCTAACCAGTAGCCAGCCGGTCATATACTTTAACATTGGCTCAAAATATATATAGATATAATTTAACATGAGGTGGCTACTGGTTTGGGACTGGGTACTGGCGCTCTTACCCTACTTAATATTAATATTAAGGGCTCAAACTCTCAGGGAATTTTTTTGGGAGTATTTCCAACAAAATTTCGGGATGGGAGCAAAAAAAAAGTCGCAAAAAAAAAGCACCCTAATGATTATGTATGGTTATATACAAGCAAATGAAACTTTTCCTGGTATTGTTATAAAGTTATATATAACTTTAAATAAAATCACATCAATTGTTATAAAATTCTTAAAAGATCATTTGAATCCTTATGAGAATTTTATAAGATTATGTAAGCTATCATATATAAACACATATGTTTGTATATGATTCTATAAGATATTTTTTTCGGATTTATATAAAATCACATCAATTTTTATAAAATCCTTATAAAACTGTATAAATTCTTATAAGATTTTTATAAGATCCTTCGAACTTTTATATGATCATATACAATTATATATAATCATATAAAACTTTATCTAGTACTTTTATAAAGTTATATATAACTTTATGTAAAGTCATATCAATTTTTGTAAAGTCCTCACAAGAGTATATTGATTCTTATAAGAACTTTATAAGATCATATAAGCTTTTATGTAATCATATATAATTTTTACATATTTCTTATATGATCATATATAAATTGTATATGAACATATATGTTTAAATATGATTATATAAAATCTTTTTTCCCGGGATATTCTATTAATGAAATTTTTGTGTGAAGGAGTTGTAATCTCGCAAAAATACAATAAAAAATCCACGAGATCTCCTCGAGAGATAATTGGTATCGAACCTCTTTAAAAGTTTAAGCTATTTTCCAACTTGTTTTTTCAGCCACGTCTCCGTGTCAGTTCCCAATAACACATGAATTTCATGAAAGCTCCCTTGATTCTTAATCTAATCGGAGCTATCGGTATCCAACGCTGTGTGCGCACTCGTTTAATTTTTCTACATATCTTAGAATAATATTTCTTCTGAATCACTATTTCAAAAATAAAACTGATCATCGAAAAGGCCAGTCCGAAACCCAATAGTAAGAAAGAGAATTTTAAGTCATCAAATGTAACCTGACGATAACGCCGTGATGATTGTGCTGTTGCAATTTCTATCTGAAGAACACGTCGAGCAGTTATATCTTTAGACCATTTTTGTGGAAATCCAGATTGTAAGCACCGTATCATGAGATCATTGAAGCGGGATCCTAGAGGCCAATTTTTTCTCATTAAATGGTTATAATATTTATTAAGTAATGGCTTTTTTGAGGTATGCAATTTAAAACGCTTGATCGTTGGCAAATATTTGATATAATCCCCAATACAAGCAACTGAACTATTAGTACTTATGACCTTCTTGCATCTGATGAATCTTCCGAAAATTGTTTTTCTTTTGATGTCTATGTCGTTTATGTAACCAGCAGCGCTAAACTCAGCATAAATTTGTTTGTATCGTGGGTCTTTGAGGTCTTCAAGAGTTTCGACATTTTTTCGATACTCGACTTTAGTTAAAAATCCAGCAAGTCGACCACTGAATGTCCCATGAATTATCAAGAAATATAAGAAGATCATCGAAAAAAATATTCGACTTTTATTGGTGTCCATGCGTGTCTTGATTCCGGTATTTATTAGCAGCCGGAGAATTTCGAAGCTTGCGAATGTGATGTCGTGTTCGGACAAGTAGATGACGATAAATGTCATGGTAAGAATTATCATTGTCGCGATCACTGTTAAGTAACCATAGTAATTGTAAATTTTTTCCAATGGAGTAAGTAGTCCACGATTGTGGGTTACTATGGTTGTCGAAAAGAACTTTATTGGTTGCGGAAAACTGTATCGTAAATATGCACCGTGATCACTTAAGCTATAAGCTCCCAATGAGAAATCATGTTGACGGTTCCTTCCAGTTACGTTTCTACTATAACCTCTATAGACCCTCTTCAATTTGACTCGTACATTTAACCCATTCTCAATAAGAGCAACCGTATTTTGCCTGTAACTCAATTCGATTTTTTCGACAGCTGCTATTACTGGATAACCATCTAAATTTTTAGTTCGATCAAATATGAATCGTTGACAAGTATTCTCTTGAAAAAAGAAAAAAAAAGGAAAATGTGAATAACGAAAGTTATTAAATTCAATACATTCACGGAGAGAAAATTATAGTAAGCGTTTTAGCACGGTTATAATATATCAACCCATAACGTCCATTATAGTAATAATTGCTGAGAATTATGAGCTATACGGCCATAATTTCTGGGAAAAGTTTCCATACATATAGGAACGATTCCTCTAATTATGGTCATAGTTCCTATACTGTATGGTAACTTAACCGTTCGTTGGTCGCGCTTCACTGCCCGCCTTCATTGGTCACGTGGTTAGGAAATCGCCGCAATGTTAATTTTCTTACAGTGTTTTCAAGTATACTATTAAGCAAGAAGTTAAGTTAAAAAAGATTTTCCGATTGAAGATCGATTTTATTTATGAGTATCCTTTTACTGTATGAGTATAATCCCGGGAAAAATGATTTAGATCTGACTAGATATAATTAGATCTAATCAGATACAATTATATCTTGGCAGATCTATTTATAACTGATCAGATCTAATATTTAGACATGATCAGATCTCATTATATCTGGCCAACCACCGTTTATATCCAGTCAAATATAATCAGATATAATTAGATCTAGGCTAGATACAATATCAGATATGATGATATCTAGTCAGATCGACGTGTATCTCGTAAGATCTGACTAGATATAACTATACCTAAACTAAATACAACATTTTACATAATCTGATCTTGCTATATCTGTTCAGATATGTATGCATTGTATTTTTATTGACAATTGATCATATCTGGTTATTTACACTCACGCGATCGCATACGTGGGTCAGCGCAGTGAATATCATCAAAGACTTTGAATGAGACGGATGCAGGTTCGAGCCCAGCAGTCACTGGAATTTTTTCATCAATAATAATCATGTATAATTCCTTTAAGTCACGTTCCTAATACATTAGACTACATTTCGGATCGAATTAAAACTATCTTATTTTTTTTTGCAATTTAATATTTTTTTTAATAGGGATCCCCGAGAAACAAAGTTTAGATCTGACCACATATAATTATATCTGATCAGATATGTCCAGATCTCGTCAGATAAAGACAATTCAAAGATCTGGCCAGATCTGCTTTGTCAGATCTGATCAGATGTAATTATATATGGTCAGATCTAAACTTTTTTGCCCGGGATATGAGTATAATATAGAAAAATTATAGATAATTATATAAAATTATACGAAATTATGTCTAGGCATTTATATGAAATTTTATATAATCTTGTTTTCCCGGGACAGTAATATTATAGTAGCCATTACCATACATTGTGGGAATTATTATCATAATATATAGTAAATATTACCAAAGTATTATAGTAATAGTTATAAGAATATTATTGTAATCATTACCATAGTGATATAGTAACGAATATCGTAATATTATTACTACACAAATTTTTACAGGAATGATTATCATAAGTTGTATGAGTGCCATTTCTATAATCGACATTTAAAAAAAACCGGTTACCATACGTTATGGGAACCATTCCCATAATATATTGTAATTCTTACCACAAATTTTTCTCCGTGCTGTAACAAGCAAAATTACTTTTTAAATATGGCCGATAGTGAAATGTCCATCGATCACCTGATTTATTTCGGACATAATCTGAAGTGAAATTGATTCTTTCCCATTCATTTATTGTGCGATTCGTATAAGGATTGAAAGTGAAAATGTTTAATTTATTTTTTGAATCCAGACAGAAAGAGTAAACATTCAAAAAATTACACCTCCATAGTTTTAAAAAATTTTTTACAAATAAAATTTCGATCTTGTCCATTTTACATAACAGAAATACTATTATTTCATTGGTTGATACTTTGAGTCTTCGACAATATTTTAATGATGGAAGAAATTCTGATACGTTCGTGTCGTTCAGTATTATTAAATCAATTTTCTTGTGAAAATATTGTAGCTTTTCAATTGATGATAAATTATTGAGTTTTACTGTTGCAAGTGTTTTCAAACCATTTAGTTCTCTAATTGTTTCTGGAGCTAGTTGATCACCAAGAAAAATATTAATCACATCAGGAAAACAATCTCTGATGACAGTGACCTTTGAATAATTATTAATTAATTAATTATGATCATAATAAACAGAGCCATATACTCTCTAAACATGAATTTGTGGAAATTTCATTAATTACGTTAGTGAAGCAGTATTCACTTTATAATCAGTGTATTTAACTAACAAATTAGTGAATTCTCACTAATAAATTTAGTACTATAATTTTCACTAGCAAATTAGTGATTTTCACTACTGAACTAGCGATATTTTCATAATTTCTACAAGTGAAACTGTTATTCAGTTCTTAATTTATTAATTCAAAATTTCACTAGTAACTTTAACTAGCAAATAATTAAATATTTTACTAGATCTAAATATAATTAATAATTATGGTGCTATTTTCAAAAATTTTAATAAAAAACTTTCAAAATAAAAAAAAAATAGAAGTACAGAACACTAACATATTTATATGAAGAGTACGTCAATCATAACATCACGGATTTTTTATTTCTTCATCAATTATTGTTTGATATCATAACGAATATACTATTTACACTCACGCGATCACATGCGTAGGCCAGCGCAGTGGATAGCATCAAAGACTTTGAATCGGAAGGATGCAGGTTCAAGCCCAGCAGTCACCGAGATTTTTTCATCAATCAAAATCATGTATACTTCTTCTAAGTAACGATTCTAACACATTAATCACATTTCGGATCTAATTACAAATGTCTTATATTTTTTTTCGCAATATAATATTTTTTTTCACCGATGAAATGAGTGGATTCCCATATTCACTTTTCAATTTAGTGGATTCTCATATTCACTTATCAAATCAGTGAATTCCAATATTCACATATTCATTTAGTGAATATTCACTAATTCTGCGTGGTACGATTGTAGCATTGACAATTAGTGAATATTCACTTGAAATTTATGAAAAATCACTAATTCATATTTAAAGAGTACTGAGAAACAAAGTAACGGAAAGAAACGTCCAATAAAATTCACGATGTTAACATCGTAATCGTGGACTATATTTTCAGAAAATCTACGTTGATTTGATGAGATTTTATTCATTTTTTTCGAGTTTTACTCACCAATGCTTCGTCCATTATAGATATATCTGATGGATTCGGAAGTCTAATAAGACTTCTTTCATTATATGAATTAATTCCAACGGCATAACTCACTATTAGAAATACACCTCGTAGTATATTCATCTTTTTTATTGATTATGAACAGATAAATATTATTGAACTGAAAAAAAAAATAATAATAATTATAATAAAAATAATAGACTAGTAATGTAAGAAAATTCACTCGATCATTTTACTAACCGATTGCTCCTGTAGTTAAAGTTAACATTAGGACTCTCAAAAACACTATGACTGGTCAAGTTTTTGGTAGTTTCAGGCTTCTATGAATATCTTGTCATTCAATAGAGGGGATGATTTTCCCCCATTACAAATACAACTGCAGTTAAATATGCTTACAAACTATTTACATTATTACAAGCAGATTAATGAGAACAATCGATACTATACATTTTTTTTTAACATAGACGCAGTCAGGGTAACATAAAACGGTGCGGTGAAGTGAGATATCCTACTTTAGTTACAGAAAATTTATAATGAACCCCACGGACCGGGCTGATTGACGTACCCCATCTTTTTCTACAAATAGTAGCTAAAAATTTTAAAGCATAGTAAAATTGATTTCCAATTTTAGTATACAAAATCACATTGCGCTTCACTGATTCGTTTTGTCTTGTATTAATCCCGACTAGAATTCCTTCCTGATTTGCCTGAAGTACCATAAGGACCTTGTTAGGGCAAACCTGACAAGTTCCTTATTGTCAGGACCTCGTCAGGATATCCTTATTAAAAAAAAAGTTATTTGCCATCGGGTCAACCTGACGAGTTCCTGATCAGGACCTCGTCGGGATATCTCTATTAAAAAAAAGTTATTTGCTATCGGGTCAACCTGACAAGTTCCTGATCACGACCTCGCCAGGATATCTCTATTAAAAAAAAAGTTATTTGCTATCGGGTCATTCTGACAAGTTCCTGGTCAGGACCTCGCCAGGATATCCTTATTAAAAAAAAAGTTATTTGCCATCGGGTCAACCTGACAAGTTCCTGATCAGGACCTTGCCAGGATATCTCGATTTAAGAAAAAGTCATTTGCCATCGGGTCAACCTGACGAGTTCCTGATCAGGACCTTATCTGGATATCCTTATTCAAAAAATAGTTATCCTATCCTTTTAAATATTTCATTTACAGGCTAAAAATTTAAAAAAGTACAAAAGAATATTATATAAAAATCACGTCAATCATTGTAGCACAGATTTTTTACTTCTTTATCAGTTATTCTTTGACATCATAATGAATATTATATTTACACTTTCAAGATCACTTGTGTATGTCAGCCCAGTGGATAGCATCGAGGACTTTGAATCGAAAGGACGCAGGTTCGAGCCCAGCAGTTTTCGGGATTTTTTCATCAATAAAAAAGATGTTTACTTTCTCTAATTAATGCTCTCAATACAATAGATAACATTTTCGATCAAATTAAAATTCTCTTATTTTTTTTTTGCAATTTAATATTTTTTTAAAAATAATTACTAATAAGGTAATTCTGATAAGGATATGATGAGGATATCCTGGTAAGGACCTGATAAGGCAATCCTGATAAGGACGTGATGAGGATATCCTGGTAAGGTCCTGATAAGGCAATCCCGATAAGGACCTCATGGGTCTTAAGCGTTACATCCATATCAGGATCCTCGTCAGGATACCCTGATCGGGACCTTATTTGAAATAAGGTTAACCCGATAAGGACCTCGTCAGGCCCTTATGAAAAATTCTAGTCGGGATATAGGTGTATAAATACCTACATAAACATAGAGATATAAAGTGTTAACAGTGTTTTGTTATCGACTAAATAACAAAAATAGTACGAATTCTTTGCTAACAAGTGATTTTTATTCAGCGATAATAAATTAATATTTTAATTGAAATATTAACAAATTAAGTAGCAAAAATTCGGTAACGCGTGTACTCGTTTCGTTAGCTAATTATTTATTTTTCGTTATCGAAATTTGATAGTTAAAAATTTAATGACGACTTCGACTGACGATTGTCAAATTTAATGGATCATCTATCGATTACAGTAACTGGCAAATATTATATATACATTCCAAGTTCAAATAAAATCGAGAAAATATTTTTACATGATGATTCATATTAATTTTTAACCAAAAAATAAATAAAAGAAATTTTCTCGTTTAAAGAGCTTTTTCTCCATATCAGAATGAATTTAAGTGTTGAAACAGAATTAATAATTTAAATATATAAATTAAATCTTGGCTGTAAAATATACGTAACTATATATCAATCGCAAGATTTTTTCATGCATAATCGTGAAGGATATTGTTAACTTACCACATAAGATCATAAGAGCGACTATGAAATCACTACATTTTGTCTTATCAGAAGCTTTAGTGAGCTCATCTTTGTTTTTTTCAACACGTATTTCAATCTTCATGATCTTACTTAACTTATCTATAATTTATGAATCGATTAACAGAAAAACTTCTCTAATTTGTAAATGTCTTTACTTTGAGTGTGCTGCAGCGTACTTCTCGATGGTTCCACTGAGACTAATTTTGCAGCAACACAACGAATCTTGCTAGTTCATATTTATAGATCACATGCTATGCGTAGGATATTGATTTTTTTTTTTTGGATACATGAGGAATCAATTTTAACTATGACCCCAGCGTCCTTTTCAAAGATACCCGACTAGAATTTTTCATAAGGGCCTGACGAGGTCCTTATCGGGTTAACCTTATTTCAAATAAGGTCCCGATCAGGGTATCCTGACGAGGATCCTGATATGGATGTCACGCTTAAGACCCATGAGGTCCTTATCGGGATTGCCTTATCAGGACCTTACCAGGATATCCTCATCACGTCCTTATCAGGATTGCCTTATCAGGTCCTTACCAGGATATCCTCATCATATCCTTATCAGAATTACCTTATTAGTAATTATTTTTAAAAAAATATTAAATTGCAAAAAAAAAATAAGAGAATTTTAATTTGATCGAAAATGTTATCTATTGTATTGAGAGCATTAATTAGAGAAAGTAAACATCTTTTTTATTGATGAAAAAATCCCGAAAACTGCTGGGCTCGAACCTGCGTCCTTTCGATTCAAAGTCCTCGATGCTATCCACTGGGCTGACATACACAAGTGATCTTGAAAGTGTAAATATAATATTCATTATGATGTCAAAGAATAACTGATAAAGAAGTAAAAAATCTGTGCTACAATGATTGACGTGATTTTTATATAATATTCTTTTGTACTTTTTTAAATTTTTAGCCTGTAAATGAAATATTTAAAAGGATAGGATAACTATTTTTTGAATAAGGATATCCAGATAAGGTCCTGATCAGGAACTCGTCAGGTTGACCCGATGGCAAATGACTTTTTCTTAAATCGAGATATCCTGGCAAGGTCCTGATCAGGAACTTGTCAGGTTGACCCGATGGCAAATAACTTTCTTGTTAATAGAGATATTCTGACGAGGTCCTGATCGGGAACTTGTCAGGTTGACCCCATGGCAAATAACTTTTTTTTTTAATAGGGATATCCTGATGAGGTCCTGATCAGGAACTCGTCAGGTTGACCTGATAGCAAATAACTTTTTTTTGAATAGGGATATCCTGACGAGGTCCTGATCAGGAACTTGTCAGGTTGACCCGATGACAAATAACTTTTTTTTACTAGAGATATCCTGACGAGGTCCTGATCAGGAACTTGTCAGGTTGACCCAATGACAAATAACTTTCTTGTTAATAGAGATATTCTGACGAGGTCCTGATCGGGAACTTGTCAGGTTGACCCCATGGCAAATAACTTTTTTTTTTAATAGGGATATCCTGATGAGGTCCTGATCAGGAACTCGTCAGGTTGACCCGATAGCAAATAACTTTTTTTTGAATAGGGATATCCTGACGATGTCCTGGTCAGGAATTCGTCAGGTTGACCCCATGGCAAATAACTTTTTTTTTGAATAGGGATATCCTGATGAGGTCCTTATCAGGAACTCGTCAGGTTGACCCGATAGCAAATAACTTTTTTTTGAATAGGGATATCCTGACGAGGTCCTGATCAGGAACTTGTCAGGTTGACCCGATAGCAAATAACTTTTTTTTGAATAGGGATATCCTGATGAGGTCCTTATCAGGAACTCGTCAGGTTGACCCGATAGCAAATAACTTTTTTTTTAATAAGGATATCCTGACGAGGTCCTGATCAGGAATTCGTCAGGTTGACCCGATGACAAATAACTTTTTTTTTGAACAGGGATATCCTGATGAGGTCCTGATCAGGAACTCGTCAGGTTGACCCGATAGCAAATAACTTTTTTTTGAATAGGGATATTCTGACGAGGTCCTGACAAGGAACTTGTCAGGTATGCCCTAATAAGGCAAACCTTATATTAACCTGATAAGGTCCTTATGGTACTTCAGGCAAATGAGGAAGAAATTCTAGTCGGGTAGGGGCCATAGTATTTGAGGGAAAAAAAAAGTTTGGATCAATATCCGAGTTATAAATAAATTTGAGTTCTAGTTTAAGCCATCACTACTAAGAGAACATCAATGAAGGAAATGCGCTATTGGATTTATTCCGTGATATTTTTTAATAATTTAAATTACGGGCGTTATATTTTTGAATTTCAAATCTGTATTATTTTAAATTACTATAAATTTTTATTTTTCTTAAGCGGTTGCACGCAAGTCAGCCAAACCTGATTATTATAATAAATAATTTTCAGTGTATTCTAAAATATTGTCAATGAGATTAATGAAAGTCTTAGGATTACTTAGACTTCATAAAATGAATACAAATACTAAATTGAGGATCGTATTTTCCACAAAATGGCCGCAAATTATAAATATTTTTCAAAAGTAGTACGAGCAATTATGTGCATATATTGGATTTCAAGTTACTCATCGGCATGGAGAAACGAGTGTTCTGTTATCCAGTCTACTTGACATATCGTTTGATTTTTAAAAAATGGCCTTCTTTCAACGAATTCAATTTTATTCACTTATAAAAGCAATTATTATTGCAATTTTTGTTTTGCGCTTCTTGCAATGTGCTTTCTATTATTACAAGAAGTGGCAATCATAATGAGTAAGGGTCAGGTCTCGACAAGCAATAATGAAGTCAATGTGACTATTGACCAGACTGTCATAATTTCAGTTATGACAAACAACTCCGAAAAACAAAATTTAACTTTTAAAATTCAAAATTAAAAAAAAAAAATTTTTAATAAAAACAAATCTTTCTTTTAGTTACAATGCATTCAAACTCGAACAGTTAAATTTACATTTCCAAAAAATCTAAGTTTTTATAAAATTTGTCATTTACTGCAATAAAATTTATTATTTTTATAATATAAAATAAATAATTACAATCAAACAAAAAATATTTCTTTTCTACTGATAAAATTTTCAACTATAAAATAACCAAAATTTTTATTTATAGTTGAAAATCAAGAAAATAATAAAAACAAAAAATTAAATAAGACAAAAGGCCTAGTTATTGATCCTGGTCCAGTTTCTGACCTTTTCAACTTTTTCTTACTTACTTAAAAAACTATAACTTTAAATAGAAAATCAATTTTTTTTTAACTTATTATAATTTATTCTGAGCTTCATTAATGGCAATTTAAAAAGCATAGAAAATATTAACTGAATAAAAAAAAATATTTTAGCCATAAGCGGCTGAGCAAGCCATTTTTTAAGTAAAGTCTAAACAGTTTACGTTAGGAAGTACGACGATTGAATCTGTGCACTAATTATCATGTAAGTAAAAACAATTAACTAAAAATAGATGGATAGATCAATGATTAATTGAAATTTATTTTCATACATTTATAAAACATATTAAAATAAGTTTTGTTGTTGAAATTCGAGGATCAATAACTAGGCTCAATTTTTAAGGTATGGTGGAGTTGTTGACTCTACAATTATAACTTACTGCGAGCGGGTTATCTGTTTCATTACATGTCTGTAAAATGTAAAAATAGCAATATTTATAATTTTCTTATAGTATATTGCATAGTTAGGATACTAAGATAGTTTTTATGTGGCGAGTGCAATGTTTTTAGCACGAGTCGTAGGGTTACATACACGGGCCGAAGGCCCGTGTACGTGACCCGGAGACGTGTGCTGAAATCATTGCGCTTGTCGGATAGAGACTATCTGAGTATCCTACTATGCACTATATTTTATTCAACAATTGCCGGATTTACGTGATTAATGACAATATGCGAAGCGAAGTCTGTGGCTGTTTAGCGACACGGTGCACCACCAAAGTTACAACAAACCATCGGTTTTAAAATTCAGAATTCATATTTAATTGACTTTAAATTTACTCGGATGTTTTAATTATTAATTTTAATATTTATTAACAAATAAATACAACACAACCACGCAGTAACCTATTCCCCATATGATGAATTGAAGTAACCATATTTAGTGTACTAGCCGTTCAACATGGATTTCGACAAAAAACTTAAAGTCGTTTAACGAGTTCTTACAATGTTTAATAGATGGAGCTCAGTTAAAAATCTTGAGACGCGTGGTGAAATGTCATTTCACCACTCACTTTTCACAACGCCGGTGAAAGCCGAGCACATCTATTTTGATTTTACTCAACTTCTTTGCACCGGTCGGTAAACAGCCGTTTAGGGTTCGCAACGCAGATGTCATAAAGCGCGCAAATCAGGCCTGCGTTGAATAAAATTATTTTCACTATTATTCATAATACAATGATAAATTAACATTTAATATTCATTTCTTAAAATGAAAGATCGTAATTATATCTTGAAAGTATATATTTTTGGAGTGATAAAATTATTGAAAAAATAATGTCAATTTCGATAGTATTTGAAATGTTATGACTCTTTTAGTTGAATAATATTTTTATTATGACAAAATTAGTTTTTTCATTGTTTTTTTATTCAAGAGTAAAAAAAAAAAGATAACGAGCTATGATGAAAAATAATGAGAACAGGCGCTAGCTAAAGTGACTTTGATTATTTATATTTTAAATATAGAAAAATTATGTTTTTGCTATAATGAATATTTAATTTATTTATCTAAATAATAGTTTTAGTTTATTAAAACTTGGTAAGCACTTCAAAATCTAATCCTGGTTTGTGTAATTTGAAGCTCAGAAACTAGGCCACTGAAAGTCAATTTTTAAAACAATTCAAATTATTAATTCAATTCAAATAATTATTTTACGTGCATGACTTTATTGGACAAATCATAAACTAGTCTATAGAATTATTGTTTTTTTTTCATTAAACTAAATCTTACATTAATTATTGTTGTAAAACCCCTCCCTGATTAAACAAAATGATTAAAAAGTATTTAAAATGATTTGTTTTTTAATCATTTTAAATACTTTTTAATCCTTCAAATCATTTCTAATCCTGTCTCTTATGGACATTTAACGTGTGAAATCATTTTTAATCATTTTGTTTAATCAGGGCAACCGGTACTCTAAAAAGGTCAGAAACTGGCCCCCCTTACCTTAATTTTGTGCAATAGTTCTCTATACGAATTAATAATAAGTTGCAAATCCACAACATATATATGGGTTTAAAGTGACTTCATCAATTTATGAAGAAGAATTTAATAGATTCTTTAAGTTCACGTGAACTTATAAAATTAGTATCTGAGTCTCCGGTAGGTGGCGAAAAATAATAAATTTCTCGAACGAAGTGCAAACCATAGAGTGCATATATTGAATTTTGAAGAACCCACAGCATGGAACAAACAAACCGTCATATTGTTTCATATACCTTGCAATTAAATATTTTTTCTCCTTCGTAACTAACTCTGATAAAACTCTTGACAAAATGCTGGGCTTTTGGGAGAGAATCATATTTCTAACGATAGTAAAAGCGTTACTTATATTCATATTCTGTTGTGATAAAATTCTGGATCGACGTGATGGTCAGCAGAAAGATGACAAGAATAAAAAGCGTAAATAATACAAGTGAATTTTGAAAATGAATTAATGAATTTAATAAAACTAATAATTACAATGATTTTAAAAATTTGAATACTTTGATGATTTGAATTAATAACAGTAGTAAATGAAAAAAAAAAAAAATAATTTTAACAAAATTTATAATATAATAAAATATGTTTCAATAATAAGATTTTGGCAATACTTCACTTCAATAAATAATTAAAATTTCGAGTCTATAATAAATTCAGTAAAATTAATAAGCAATAATGATATAATATTTTAGAATGATTTTCATTGCTTCTATAAATTGATAAAACTTTGTCTTTAATAACTTAATTATCTGCACAGAAAATTTACACTTTTATATTACAACTTTGGGCTTCAAGTATCAATTTACAAAAACCAGGTATCGCGATTGTTCGAGAAAGAAACTAATAGTCTTATAACGAGGTCCTACTGTAATTATCGGTTAAATATTAAAATTTACTGTCTATCCAATAAAAATTAGAATAATTATTTTGTTTTGACAAATATTTATTAGTTCTAAAGTTTTAGTTTATAAAGACAATAATTGAAACAAGAAAAACAAAGTTACTCTTCAATTCATTCAATGTGTAGAAAATTCTGTAATTAAACTGGCAATATCATTCATATAAACGACGAATATTAATAAATTTTGATAAATATAAAGGGCTTACAGTTATTTGATCAATGTATGAAGTAGATTTTATTAGATTCTATAAGTTGGAGTAAACTTATAAAATTAGTACCCGAGTCTCCGCTAGGTGGCGAAAAAATTATAAATTTCTCGAATGGAGTGCGAACCATAGAGTGCATATATTGAATTTTCGAATATCCACTAGTATGAAACAATCAAACCAAAATATTGTTTCATATATATCGCTAACAAGTATCTTTTCATATCTGGTATTATTTTGGTATAGTCTTATAAAGTATGAGGTATACGATATTGATGATCCTCCTTTTGTTGGTGGCGTTGGCATACGTTTGTTATGGTTTATATATTTTAATATCGATCGCACTGGATGATGATCCAAGGCACTATCAAGGTCAACCCATTGCATTACATATATTATACAGTAGAAAGATACATCGTAATAGAATATAATGCTTGCGAATTCAACAAAAGTATCAAAATAGATTTTAATAAAAATTTTCCTTCAATAATTTACTTCAATCAACAGTTAAAATTTTCATAAATTAATAAAAATAATAATTAAAATGATTTCAAAAGTTTTAAATATTTTGATCATATAAATTCATAACTGCAATAAATGAGAAAAAAAATTTTCAACATTTTCTAAAATGAATAAATAAAATTATAAAATAACATAAACACGTAAATTTATAAAATAACCAAATATGTTTCAATACTAAAATCTATGCAATAGTTCACTTCAATAATTATCTTCTACTTAGAGTCCTTTAACATTTTTGGCATTAATAAAATATAATAACGATGATGTTTCAATAGAAGAAAAAATATAAAATTTTAATAATTTGAAGGTATGATAACAAAAAAAAAAAAAAATTAAAACACTTTTGCATTCACAATTCAAGGAGTTGCTATTTAAAAACTATCTGTTTGATTATAAACATCAATCATTTTTAACACTGCATAAAATCAATATAGATTAATTAGGACTGGTTATTATAAAGCAAATCTAACAGATTATTAATCAAATTCAAAATATTTTACACTTATATAAAATATATAGCAACAATGATTACGTTTCTATAGTTTTTGTGCTCAATTTATTACATTGACAAGTCTGAAGAATAAATAATAATGAATAGTGTACGTTTATACATACGAATAGCCAATAAATGAGAGAGTATTGATAGGAATCGATTCACTCGTTTTGGTCTAGTATCGTTATTTGAGATATTGAGCAGAAGAGAAACAATCCATCTAAAGAAAAAAAAAAAAAAGAGATTCACAGTAATTTTAATTTTCGAACATTCAATTTTACATTTCCATAAAATCTAAGTTTTTATAAAATTTAAGATTCTTATAATTACTCAAAATATCGTAGTGCTTCAAATTATAGCCGATAACAATAAATGAACTTTATTTTTAAGTAATATATAGTCAAATACATATTGAAAAACATACGAATGTAGAGTAAAATATTTTTAACGATAATAAACACGGAAAAAAAATTCTAGTTAAATTTATGATGCTAAAATCGTAATTTGTCCTATTGGTTATTGTAGTGGTGCACAAAAAAAAAAAATTCTCGACTGAAGGTAAATATTCTTGATTCAAGAAAATTTTTTTGGAGACCTAAATTTTTTCAGATAAAGTAGAAATCTTCTCCAACCAAGACGAATTCTCTTGGCTCAAGAAAATCTTGACTTTGTTCCCGAAAACGTTTGTCTTCAAAAATATTTTCTTAACTCAAGATATCTGTTTTTTCTGTGTGGACTTGACTTTTAACATCGTAATTTTTACGATGTAGCGTTGGAAATTTCATTTAAGAAATAATACTTCAGACAAATAATACGAAGTCTTAAGCTCTTTAATATAAATCACGATGTAACATCGTATTTTTTAGAGCTTCCATCGTATTATAACAGGGGCAGCACTATAATATTTATTTTATTAAAAAGTAGATAGATATTGTAACGAATGTGAAACTGATCTTTTAAATATTTGAATAGCTAGAAAACAAATGCCTTCTTCTCTTGTTTTATAGATGCGCGATTAAAGTCAGTCAGTCTTATATTGACAGTTTAACAGCAAACATTGTATCTCAATAAACTATATATTGCTCTTGCTTTCTTTTACTGCTGTTAATTGTGGTGTTATTATTTCTAATATAAGTGTGTTATCATTGTAGTGTATAAGTGATATTAATTTAAGATACCAACCACTACAATATATTAAGTATACGAATAAATATAGTTTTGAAAGTGTAATTTTTATTTATTTTTTTTTTTACGATTTTAAATTGTAATTTTTGAAGTAATTTTTAATCCTAAAAGTCTTTGTTAAAATTACGATGTTAAATAGTAAAAAATATAACCCACATAGTAAATTTTGAAATAAGACATTTAACAATTAACGTTAATACAAGTCTAGTCCAGGATTACGATGTTAACATCGTAAATTTTGGTAGAATTTTCTTTCCGTGAGTATGGGGGAGGGAGGGGCAAAACGGGGTACTTAAGGAAATACCAAGTTTTCGAGGACTCAAATACGCTAAATCTTTTTTATTTTTTAATGATATTCAAAGTAAATAGAAAAAATTTGCAGTTATCGTTAAAAAAAAAAATTTTTTTCATTCTTGCGGGCAAAAAGGGGTGCCCCCTAAAAAAGGTAAAAAAAAATTTCTGGATTATAAATGAATTTGATGAAGTTAAATTTTTTTGCAAGTAATGTACATGAAAAAAATTATATTTTTTTATACGATTATTAGATACAAAAGAAGAAAAACAAATTTTTAATAGTTTTTATCATAAAACAACAGTCATTATTATTTTTCAACTGAAAATTCACTTTTGATAATGTTTAACAAAAAAAAAATTCAAAAAAACGCTCCATTATATTTACAAAAGTGAATTTTGAATGTTTAAAAACCATTTGAAATTAAAAATTTTTTTTTTATAAAATTTTTGGGGTACCCTATTTTGCCTACCTTACGCCTATTTGCCCCCTTCCCCTATATTTAAAAACAATTATAAATATCTCATAAAATCTAATAATGTAGTGTTTCTGGAAATAAACTTCTGCTTCCAATTCTAATTGAAAATTATAGTATTATTATTTTTACGTACAAATATTTATAGCTGGTTGAATAAACAATAAATAATAATAACGATAATAGTAATGATAACAATGTAAATTTGAAATTTTAACAATAACCTTATATATATACTATACAGAAAATATTTAATCTTTTATTTTACTCTTGATATATGTCTATGATTATGATTGAAAAGTACAAATACTAATATAACACATTAACATAATTAACGTATACGTTAATTATAATCACTCCGATTGTCGGAAGTGTTATTATCATTGGAACGTTTTCTTTCATAGATTGCATTCGGATATAATATTGAATTTATTCGGTATTTTCTTAAATTTCTATATGGTTTATAGAGTATGTTTTAATACTTTTTTTATATTTTCTCAGGAATAATTAATACTTCTCAAGTAAAACGACATTTTATTGGGATACAGATCTAGAGTATTTCTTTTCTATTTTTTTGCACGCCTCGAAAGCGAAGCGGCGAGGTTGTGCTTTATAACGGACCTGTCAAGGTCACTTGACTTTTCCTCATTAAGCTGTATATATTATGTTCATGTCACATTCACACGTTAGAAAAAGCACATTAACCTAAAGAGGAAACACTAATTAATAAGACTAATACTTTCATTACGTTGTCCGATACGTATTATAATAAAAAAAAGTTCAATAAAAAATATGTATCGTGGACGTCAGTTAGTTTGTAGTCCGAAAAATGTCTGTGGCACGGATATTTTGTGAACGGCTTGACAAAATGACTTTATATTTTTTTCACTGTCTTCAGAATTATGCAAAGAAGGTTTTTTTCAAAAATCGATACTGTAGACCCTCTTGTTTTTTTTTAAATAAATCATTTCTGTTAAAACCGGCACTATTTCATGTAAAAAACATACACTGCAGCCATTTTTTTTTTATTTTATCGGGAATTTTTTTTCTTTTATCATCGAACTTTGCTGATATCATAAGGTTCTACTTTACCATCAAATACTTTTTTTTTTTATTACCAACTGTCATAGAATTAACTAAATTAAAAAAAAAACGACGAATTTCTTTCTAGATATTTATTAAAAAACTTTGTAATTAAAAAGAAAATCAATAATTTATATATTTCATTGAAACATGAGCGTTCGAGGTGTGCACTTTTGGATTTTCCAAACTTTCCTTTTTTTTCTCTTTAGTTACAGGAAAAATATTGTTTGAGATGATGAAAAAAAAAATCTATCAAAATTTGAGCTCTTAATATTAATATTAAGAGGTGCCTATTTGCAATTCTCCATTTCCCATTTGAATAACATGGGAAAAAAAATTTTTTATTTTTTTATTTTTCTAGCTTGGCATTCGCACGTCATATGAATGAGTCCATAGCATATTCTTATAGAGAATTTAACGCTCTACAAAAAAGGTTTCTTATCATTTTTTGATAAATCCATCCATTCGAAAGTTATCGGAGCTAGAAGTCAAATCTATAATAAATTTCCAGATCTTTTTACTTTTCTAGCAAAACTATCAGACCTATCGAAATATGTCATAGGATCTTTTTTATGGACAATTTTATTCCCTACAAATTAGTTTAAATGAAGTACATTCAAATTCCGCATTGTTTTGTAGTTATTTTCATTTTAATCTCAAGTTCTCAGAATAGAGTAGAAGACTATTATTTTTACGAGCTTGGCATTATCATGATATGAACCGAGTTCAATCATTTGTAAAATTTTATTTTCAATACAAAAATATATCATAATGCATAAATATATTTGAAAATTATTACACTTTTATGTTTTAAAATTGTTATTTGTATCATTAGTCGATTGACAAAATTGATAGAATTTTTTTAAACTGTTTAAGAAATTTAAGCGTTTTATAATATACATGTTTTTTCGATTAAACGTTTTTTCTGAAAAAGTGTTTAATTCCGGAATATCTGTTTTAATTTAAAACACTCGATGTTTTTTTAAACGTTTAAAGTAACAGTAAGCGCTTTATAATAAAACAGGTAGACGTGTTTTTTTTCTTTAAACGGATAAAACATTTTCGGTAAACACTTAAGTGTGTTACGCGAACCTTTAAAACACTTGTAATGCTTTATGCGATTGTTTAAACGTTTATACCTTTTTAGTTCTAAGCGCTTAAGTTGCAGAAAACACTAACGTGTTTTATTTTAACACAGTAAGTTAGGTTCCATGCGTTTTGAGCACCTGACAAAATATCCTCGACAAAATATCTCTGGACAAAATATCCCCAGTTTTGTGTCGGTTTCTTTGGCTTTTTTCACTATTTTTGCTTTCTTTTCATGGGGATATTTATGGGGACAAAATATCCCCCATAATATTATTATGTAATAGTTGCCACTTTCACTATTTTTGCTTTCTTTTCATGGGGATGTTTTGTCCGGAGATATTTTGTCGGGGATATTTTGTCAGGTGCTCAAAACGCCTGATACCAGTAAGTTAAACACTTGGATTTGCAGTGTATGAGCAGCAACAAAATTGATGACTGTCCCTTGTAGTAACGATTCAATAAACTTTTTTTAACGATTCGGAAAATCGAAAATATCTTCCACCAAGTAAATAATTATATCATGAAATTTTCATCTTAAATCAAAATTTTGTTTCTCAAATCGACATTATTTTCTTTGAATCTTACTAAAATTATAAAAATCACAAGTGTAAGATTTATCGCCGAGGACTTTGTACCGTAGTTTCTGTTTTTTTAATGTTAAAGTATAGATCAAAATAACAATTGCGCAAACTCAAAAAAAAAAATTTTTCCAATGGAAAAATTTGAAATAAAATTATATTCAATAAGAGTTCTTCGTTTTCTTAAAAATTCTCTTGACTGAAGATAATTCTCTTCGAATCACGATAACCTTCTGTTCCCTGATTTAAAAAGTGAATTGAAAAGTATTGAAAATTATTTCAATTCTTTTCAATCCCTCGGCGGTTTTGGAAAGTATTGAATGGAATTGAAATTTCGATCGTTTGAATACTTTCCAATTCCAAAGTGAAATTCGAAAGTATTGAAAAGAATTGAGAATTGAGAAGGATTCAAAAAGATTCAAAAATTTCAATTCATTTCAATCTTTTTCAATCCCACACTTGATCCGAAATGTCGGATTATTTAGGTATTGAGAAGGATTCAGAAAGATTAAAAATATCAATTCATTTCAATCTTTTTCAATTCCTCGGAAGTTCAGAAATTCTTTTATTATTTTGGGATTGAAAAGTATTCATTTTATGTCAAAATGAAAACCTTGGGGTATAGAAAGTATTCGAAAGGATTCATTTCTCATCTTTTTCAATACTTTTCAATTCACTTTTTTAATCAGGGTTTATCACGATATTTTTATTTAGTTCATATCATGATTAATAAATATTTAAGGCTAGCATAAAGCTATAATTATGGGCTTTATACATACAGCTATGGGAATCTATCGGTTTTGTTTCTTAAGTGGGACAATCAAGTACCAGGTATGTTTTGGATATTCTTTCGGTATGCACGAATTCGCTATACAAGAGAGCAATCCCCGATCACTAAATAAAATTACACTGGAAAAGTTTCCGTAGTTACACAGAGAAAAAAATATTGGACTTATCACTCAACGGTATCGTGATATTCACTCTCCTCGGTTGGGTATCCGTTGTATACGGAAAGTGCTGGTCTATCGGATCGTCATTATCACGATCCAGGCGGATCCCGAAATCATAAGATCGTTTCGCTATAGTAACGATCCGTTTTGTTATTGTAACTAATTTGAGGTTAAAATAGATAAATTTATAACTTTAACATCATTACAATTTTATTTTTAGCTGTCATTAATAATCACATATTAATAATTCTAATAAGTGCAATAAAAAATTATTATTTAATATCAAGAAATGTAAAGTAATAGAATATACGTAATTAATTGATGTAAATTTTACAGTCTTTTTTTTTGTTTCAAAGATAAATTAAAAAATTAATAGATAAGAAACAAAAATTCTTGCATTAGATATATAATTAGTATTTTTTCATTGTCGTTGTGTGCGCTTTAAATAATTAATAATTTTATAAGTAAACACTGTATAATTTGCAAGATATGCATTATGGAGTTTAATAATTTGGTTATGAGTGGTGGCGCTTGAGAAGTAGATCGCGATAATCACGATCCGTTTTGGTACGATATGGATACGTTAACTGACGATCACTATACATTTAAGTATATGCACAATCCGTAGGATCATTATTATAAGTATCTAGTGTTTCATTCATATCGATATATATATTGTGGTAGTAGCAATACAATTTAGAACTAATCACGATACACTTGTCGCTCTCCGTTAGTGAGCGATAAACACAATATTTTTTTTTCCGTGTACATCACACTAGATTTATAAAAGTCACTAGTTCAAGGGTCACTGTCAAGGACTATATAACGTCATTTATGTTTTTTAAGTATTGAGTTGAAGATCAACATAACAATTGTGCAGACTTGATAAAATTAGTAACCATAGTATGACTATAAATACCACGGTTATTTACAATAGATTTACTACTCAGTTATCTGTCTGATTTGCAAGTACTCACATTGTTAGTTCACACCTAGGTAAAAATAATTTTAAATTATAATTTTTATAAATTGTAATTTCATTAGTTCAAAAATTTCCGTCCCAAATATTTCTATGCTTCTACATTATAAATTATTTCGATTAAGAGTAAAAATATTGTAGGGTATAGTAGTCTTATTAATTATGAGGGTGTATATTGTTAATTCCTAATTTTATTTAAAATGAACATGAAGATGAAATACATAAATACTTATGTGACCTTCTGAGTCGACTACAACTTACAGACTAACTACATTTCATATTTAGTTAAGAGCCAAGACCCAGAATTTGCTTTTCTCACACTTTTATTTCTTTGGGACTCTTGGCTCTTTTCTTGCACTGCAATAAAACAACAGATGTTGAGGGTTTATTCATAAACACAAATTTTAAAATCTTAATCCTTACGCACCATAAATCATACTCTTACATTTATTACTTAAGTGTCCTTTAGTGAAAGTTTCTAAAATGAAATAAAATAAAATAAACCAATACTTAGAATCTATAAGAAAAACACATATACGCGCACTTAAAATATTCTACGATCCTACACTCGGCCATCCTGGTTGACATCTGTCCCCAGATGTCTCGTCGTTTCGTTACTCAACTTCAGAGTCACTGACATTCAACTCTCTAGCATTAGAATCGGTTTCGTCGTTGTCCTTTGCCCACATCTTTAAATGGTCAGCCGATGTTTTTGTTTGCCGTGGACCATCATGTTCTCCTACTTTAGAAACGACATATCTATCGTTACGTAATACTCGTACGATACGATAAGGGCCAAAATATTTAGAGTGTACTTTCAGACCGGGACCCAGTTGGGTACGCTTAATCGCAACTAAATCGTCCTCTTTGTAATTGGTTGCTTTTTTCCTTTTCTTATTGTAGTTGCGTATATTTTCTTTTTGTATTTTTGAAATCTTTTCTTTAGCTTCTCGTCGCAGTTCGTCTCGTTGTTCTTCAAACATATTTACCCATTCCTCTTCAATGATCTCGCGTATTTCAGGATCGTCTTTTAATCTTATGTTAGTTCCAATCAGCAATTTGAATGGAGATTTCCCTGTACTACGATGAGGTGTAGCATTCAGGTATCTTTGAACAACACTAAGGTGTTTATACCACTCTTCAGGTTTCGGAGCAGACAGTTTCGTCAACAAAGGTATAATTGTTCTGTTCACTCTTTCTACCTGACCATTACTTCTTGGGACACCCGTTGTGATTTTAATATGCTGAATATCTTCTTCTTTACAATAATCAGAAAATGCAGTAGAGGTAAATGCAGTCCCTCTATCAGTGATGATTCTTCTTGGATTCCCGAATGTCATTGATTGTTTTTGAAGTCGATCTAACACACTCGCGGTATCAGTAGAACGCGTTGCATACAACCACACAAACTTTGAAAAAGCATCGACTATAACTAAAATATGACAATACGATTTTTTAGTTGACGGTATTGGGCCTAAATGATCCATATGATAAGTGTCCAATGGAACACTTCCTTTATCAATAGCATGCAACATACCCTCTTGTTTACCCTGTTTTTTTTCAGCCAATATACAGTCAACACAATTTTTCACAACTTGCTCTACTTTCTCACGCATACCATTAAACCAAAAATCTTTTCTCACTAACGCTTCGGTTTTTATAATGCCGAAATGACCACGTTCATGGGCGCGTCTTATTACCTGAGTTTGCATTACCTTAGGTACAACAAGTAAAGGTTCGTCGTTTACAATCTTGTACAACAAATTATTTTTCATTTCATACCCATTAGTTTTGTCATCATGCACTGACTTACATAATTCTTTTAAATATTCATCCTCATTTTGTGCTCTCTTTAATTTAGTTAAAATGGTTTCGTCACACTCATTCAACAACATAATACTTGGTAGTGGGTTTCTACTTAACGCGTCTACATGCGACATTTGTCTACCTGGCCTGTGTACAATTGTATACTGAAATTCTTCTAGTAGTAAAGCCCATCTAGCCACACGCACACATAGATCTTTCTTATTCATTGTCATTTGAAACGCTTGGCAATCAGTTACAATGGTAAAAGGTATACTAAGTAAATAGACTCTAAATTTCTTTAATGATTTTATAATAGCGAGCACCTCGAGCTCATAACTTGTATACTTTTCTTCGGCGACGGTTGTCTTACCGCTAGCAAAATATACAGGGTGAAATTTATTATCATCGATATTTAATTGCATCAGAATAGCTCCATATCCGAATCTCGAAGCGTCTGTATGCAACTCAGTTTCAGTGTTATGACGGTACAACTTTAAAACTGGACCGCTGGCCAACATTGATTTTAATTTATTAAATGCTTCTACTTCATTAACCCCAAACGCGAATTTGACATTAGCCTTTAATAAATTTGTTAACGGTCGAGCTATTAAAGAATACCTCGGAATAAATTTTCTAAAATACCCCGTGAGTCCCAAAAAACTCTGTACACTTTTCATATTACTGGGTTTTGGAAAGTTTACAACTGCATTCGTTTTATGATCGGATGGCTTAACCGTCCCTTTCTCTACAATGTGTCCTAAGTATTCTATTCTATCCTTCAGTACCTGGCATTTTCGCCAGTTTATTCTTAAACCGTACTGGCTAGCATGATTTAAAATTACTCTTAGCCTATCTATTGCTTCTCTTAAATTTTTTGCGAGAATAATTAAGTCGTCCAAATAAATTACTAACCACCCCTTACTTACATGTTCTCTAAAAATAGCACAAACAAATTTTGAAAAAACTGCCGGGCAGTTACAAAACCCAAATGGCGCTTTTAAAAACTCATACTGACCATTAGGCGTAACGAATGACGTATATTTTCGGCTAGATTTTTCTACAGGGACTTGTAAAAATCCATTTTTAAGATCTAATGTGGTATACACTTCAGAATCTTGGAGTAAATCTATTTGATCCTCTACTAACGGTAACGGAAATCGATCTTTAACGACTTTGTTATTCAGCGCTCTATAATCTACGCAAACACGTATTTCACCGCTTTTCTTTTTAACTAAAACGATGGGACTAGCATACTCTGAATCAGACGGTTGAGCTATCCCTTCTTCGATCCAACCCTTTACAATTTTTTCAACTTCCTCTCTTTCATGCGGAGGTAATCGTCGTGGTCGTGAATAAACCGGTATATCATCTTTTAGAATTATTTTTAATTCTACACCTACTTCTCGCGTTTTTTCCGGCTTATACTCCGTTATGATTTTTTCAACTTCTTTTCGATCATCAATGTTTTCTATGTGTGATAAGTCTACACTGAGTACATTGTTCTCGTCAATAGCATTAATTTGAAAAATATCCGGCAAATCATCAGAACTATCTTTATCTTCCGAAATCATTGAGATCTTAATTTTACCTGCACTAATATTTAGTTCTACCTGGTTCAAAAAATCGGTGCCTATAAGAACGGAATGTTTTAAAATTGTACCTGAGACAACATGAAACTTTACTTTAAAATTAACATCATCTATCATTACATCAGTTACAAATTCGCCAATCGTTTCATTACCCGATGACCCAATACCATCAAATCTTAAATTACTACGTACTAACTTAGGTGAACCTATTTTAATATACTCATCTGCACGCATTAGTGTTAGATCGCTACCCGTATCAATCAACGCTGTGAGTTGAGTACCACCGATGCTGACTTCCTTCAGATGCTTCTTCTTACTTGACTGGAAAAGGCTGTTCGCCTCCTGAATCTGATCAGCCCTTGTTGATCCCTTTGGACAGCTCGAAGCAATGTGGCCGTGTTCATTGCACTTAAAACATTTCATTCCTTTGTCTTTCACTGGACACGTATCGTTTAGATGATCGGATGCACCACAAGTAAAACAACGTCTCTGTTTTTTGTAACCGTCTATAACTTTTTTCTTTTTATCATCTTTTCCACTAATGTTCTTCGTTTTATCATCTTTGTGTCCGTTATTTTTAAATTTTCCTTTCACCTCACTTTTTTTCATGGCTTCATACTGCAGCATTTTTTCTTTCAACTGACGTATATTTTTCGCACCATACAGTATTGCTTTATTAGTCGAATCATCAGGAATCCCATCAATTATATACTGGATTACTGAACGAGTGTCTACATCTGCTTGACTTGCAATATCCAACATCTTATAAATGTATGATTGAAACGTTTCGTCATACTTCTTTTTTCTTTGTGCCAATTCTCGGTGAACTTGATACCCATCAACAGTTTCTTCGAATTCTTCTTTTAATGCTTTCTTTAGTTTTATCCATGTCTTTGCACATTTTTCGTACCGAACAAATAATTTTGCGGAGCCGTGAAGTAACCGTTTAGCGTATGTTACTTTCTGGATATCCACCCACTTACACGTCTCTGCCATCTCTTCAAAATCATTTAACCATATCTTAACATTCACATGGTCATCACCACTAAACTTTTCCATTGACTCTTCAACATCTTTGAATGTGAGCAATGGTTGTCTATAATTATCTCTACGCCCGATAGCTCTTCTGCGTCGCCGAGGAACTTCCTCTGCACCGGCTTCACTGTCTTCAGAGTTATTGTCGTCGCTTTCTTCATCGTCATCGTTATTTTCGTCGTGATTTTCAGCGTTATCTCCAAGGTGTTCTTCATCACCTACGGGATTCACTTGAACGTTGTTACCATTCGGTGGATTGAGCGCTGCACGAAGCCGCTCTCTTAACACCGGCTTGTTGCCGACTATAGGAAGACCCAACTCTCCTAATCTTCTTCGTAATTCTTCAACATTACAGCCGTTAATGTCAACTTGATCAGCCATAGTGTATTACCGTTTAGTTATTTTGCAGCAAATTATCTTAGCAACTTTAATACACAACTTATAAGTTAATTGCTCAAAATGTCTTTAACTGGTCTTAATACTATACACTGGTCACAAGCACTACTGACACAACTGACACTTCAACTTATTGTTCACAACTTTTACTCAATACACACGGATCACCATTAAATGGCGCACTATATCCCGGACGAGCCCCCAAAATATGTAGGGTATAGTAGTCTTATTAATTATGAGGGTGTATATTGTTAATTCCTAATTTTATTTAAAATGAACATGAAGATGAAATACATAAATACTTATGTGACCTTCTGAGTCGACTACAACTTACAGACTAACTACATTTCATATTTAGTTAAGAGCCAAGACCCAGCATTTGCTTTTCTCACACTTTTATTTCTTTGGGACTCTTGGCTCTTTTCTTGCACTGCAATAAAACAACAGATGTTGAGGGTTTATTCATAAACACAAATTTTAAAATCTTAATCCTTACGCACCATAAATCATACTCTTACATTTATTACTTAAGTGTCCTTTAGTGAAAGTTTCTAAAATGAAATAAAATAAAATAAACCAATACTTAGAATCTATAAGAAAAACACATATACGCGCACTTAAAATATTCTACGATCCTACAATATCATTATATTTTTAAATAATCTTAGCAGTTTAAATGTGATATTTAATTTAAGTATTTCTTAATATTTTTTCAGAAAAAAAACTAAAATGACCAAATTTACTTTGTTGTTATCAATTATTTTATTTATTGGCATCTATGCTAGTGCAGTTGAAGCAAATTGCGATGGGCATTGGGTAAGTAATAATTATAATGTAGTAAAAAAAAAAAGTAACAAACTTTAAGCCACGACAGATAATTTCAATTTAAATTTGATTGTTAAACAAAAATTGAATTTTCTTAACATATTTACAAATGGAATCATCAAAAAAGTAGCAGGGTTTTATCTAACAGTTTAGAAAATAACGTGAAATGAAGTTTTCTTGATTTTTCAGTTTGAAGACCTGCAAGTTTTCAAATTTTGAATTTACGAATTCGCGTCTTAGGACGTTATTTGTAGACAATTTCAACCTCTACAAAAAAGTCTCATGACGCGAGCACGTAAATTTAAAATTTTGAAAATTACAGCGGCTTATTAAAAACCCATAAAAAAGCTCAAAATTAATTTGTAGTGTAAAGCTTGGTAATTTTTCAAATTTTCGTAGAACTGATTTTTTTAATTGTGGTTTAATCAGGGTAAAATAAAAACAAAAAGATATTTTATCAATGAGCAATGAAATTATTAAAATAATTAATTTTTGTTTTCTCAATAGTGTCATCCTGCAGGTGGCTATCGTTGCAGTTGTGGCGGTTACATGTGTAGTTCGACCTTTAGTCAAGGCACTTGCTTCAAACTCGACCCACATAATCCTCGACTTCCGTAGGATTGAATAAAATAAAATATTGTTGAAAAATCCGAAAGTTCAAACCTGCAATACTCATGTTTTATATTGAAAAATCAATTTACTTTTATTAATTGTTAAACTATGTACTTTCCTCGATTAAAGAAGATGATTTGAAATGATTTCCAATGTTGAATCTCCATAAGATAAATGATTTAATAATCATTTGAGATATTTTATCTAATTCGAGTTCAAAGCAATTTAAATAATTTCAAATCAGCTTTGTTAATCAGAATTATAAACAAGCTAAAATAAATGGTACCAGTTTAGTGAAAAAAACATTTTTTCAACCGAAGTTTATTATTTTAACAACTCCAAAAAATTATATACTTTTTTTCAATATTCATTTCTTTATCTTTTTTTTCCCTTTTACACTGAATGTATATAAAAAAATAGTATATTGTGTAATAAGGGATGAAACAAAACCATTTCAGACCAGGGTAAAGTTGGCTGACATCGCCCGCTGTCTGAAATCGTGTTCCATCCTGTTACACACACACTGCAAATCCAAGTGTTTAACTCAGTGTTAAAATAAAACACGTTAGTGTTTTCTGCAACTTAAGCGCTGAGAAGTAAAACGGTATAAACGTTTAAACAATCGCAGAAATCATTACAAGTGTTTTAAAGGTTCGCGTAACACACTTAAGTGTTTAATCTGAAAACGTTTTATCCGTTTAAAGAAAAAAACACTTCTACCTGTTTTATTATAAAGCGCTTACTGCTACATTAAACGTTTAAAAAAACATCGAGTGTTTTGAATTAAAACAGATATTCTGGAATTAAACACTTTTTCAGAAAAAACTTTTAATCGAAAAAACATGTATATTATAAAACGCTTAAATTTCTTCAACAGTTTAAAAAAATTCTATCAATTTTGTCAATCGACAAATGATGCAAATAACAATTTCAAAATATGAAAGTGTAATAATTTTCAAATATATTTATGCATTACGATATAGACGTATCAAAACATATTTTTTTGTATTAAAAATAAAATTTTACAAATGATTGAACTCGGTTCATATCATCCAATGAATTCTAAACGATCATAATTTATTATTGAAATAAATGTTAGATTTTTAATTTTAAACGACGATAGAGATATTCTTGAACTAATACATTTTTTATATCTTCAAAGTTAAGATTTTGTGTATCAGCGTATTTTCTCTGATAACATTCTTTCTGTAATTAATAAGAAATACTATTTTAAAATAAACATATGTTGAATCGAAAAAAATAGCCCGGGAAAAAATGCTTAGATATGATCATATCTGTTCATTAGGGTGGGCCAAAAAAAGGGACTATTTTTTTTTCTTTAGTTACAGTAAAAATATTGTTTGAGATGATGAAAAATAATTCTATTAAAATTTGAGCTCTTAATATTAATATTAAGAGGTGCCTATTGGCGATTCTCCATTTCCCATTTGAATAACGTGGGAAAAATTTTTTTTTGCACGCCTCGAAAGCGAAGCGGCGAGGTTGTGCTTTATAACGGACCTGTCAAGGTCACTTGACTTTTCCTCATTAAGCTGTATATATTATGTTCATGTCACATTCACACGTTATAAAAAGCACATTAACCTAAAGAGGAAACACTAATTAATAAGACTAATACTTTCATTAAGTTGTCCGATACGTATTATAATAAAAAAAAGTTCAATAAAAAATATGTATCGTGGACGTCAGTTAGTCTGTAGTCCAAAAAAAGTCTGTGGCACGGATATTTTGTGAACGGCTTGACAAAATGACTTTATATTTTTTTCGCTGTCTTCAGAATTATGCAAAGAAGGTTCTTTTCGAAAATCACTACTGTAGACCCTCTTGTTTTTTTTTAAATAAATCATTTCTGTTAAAACCGGCACTATTTCATGTAAACAAACACACACTGCAGCCATTTTTTTTTTATTTTATCGGGAATTTTTTTTTTTTTTATCATCAAACTTTGCTGATGTCATAAGGTTCTACTTTACCATCAAATAATTTTTTTTTTTATTACCAACTGTCATAGAATTAACTAAATTTAAAAAAAAACGACGAATTTCTTTCTAGATATTTATTAAAAAATTTTGTAATTAAAAAGAAAATCAATAATTTATATATTTCATTGGAACATGAGCGTTCGAGGTGTGCACTTTTGGATTTTCCAAACTTTTTTAAATTACAATTACATGGAGGGTTTTATTAATTTACATCCGACTCGAGTTCTTGCAATTTCAACGTCACCCTGAAAACATGTGAAAGTAACACCAACATTATCATAAAATACGGCAGATTCATGTTTTTCCGTTCGGCTGTTTTTGATATTTTCCGGAGTCGTGACTGTTTCAATGTAATTTTTTAATTCAGCATACGGCATCATACGCCTACCGTATATAGAAAATTTACCCTGGGTGTCTTCTTGTAAAATGTCTTCGGTGGAATCGTGTAGAGATTGTCCTGAAGAACAGCCATTAGGTCTGATTCCTGTTATCGGAAAAATAACAAATTCTTCACCATCCATAGTTGTGTACTCTTCACGAGTAGTTATAAAGGATACAATTTTTTTTGTACTAGACGAGAATATCGGCGCACCTTTGTATATCGTATCTGCATCTTCTTTTTTTAATACAAGACTCAAAAGTTGACTCCATATTAAACGTCCATTGTACGTGTGATACATGATTCTATCGCTATTGGTATTAGAGTAAACGTGAGTTTTGTATGTTGTCACTTCATCACCGGCAGTTGCGGTTTGCTTTTTTTTAATTGTTAATATTTCAATGGGTTGATTAGGATTAGTACCGAATAACGTTATACTAGATGCTATTGCCGGAAATTGATGTAACTTATTCAAATCTTTTGAAGGTATGAAATCAAGTGGTACCGTTTTGTTGATCGGTAAAATAACAATATCCACAGATTTCCCATCTATGGTTTTCGTATTTATAATTTTATCGTTATGATTATATTCAAAGGTTACGTTGTTATATTGTCCTAAATGGTAGGCTGCTGAATATTGTTGTTGCTGCGATTCTTCCATGACGGTGATAATGCTGATGACGCCAAATATGAAATCTTATTTATAAAAAAAATCATAATAATAAGTTTTACTAGGGTGCTTTGAAAACATTGACTATTTTTTTTCCGCCGACATACCTAACTATTGTTGTACCCATTAAAAAAAAAAAATCCCCTCAAAATTTGAGCCCTTAATATTATTGATTTTAAGTACTTCCTTTTTCATTGTAAATTTTTCCCATTTAAAAAGCATGCACTAATTGAACAACTATCTTGATTTAAGAAAAATTTGAATGAAAAATTCAAGAAATAAGTTCTTGAACCGAAAATTTTTAATCCTTGGATGGAGAAAAAAATTCTTCGTTTGAGAATTTCATTCTTCAATGAATCACTTTTCGTTTTGAAACAAAATACTGATATATTTTGCTTGAGAATTTCTTACTCTTGTGTTAAGATCGGCAAAAATGAAGGTTTGAGACATTACCGACTTGTTTCGAGAACGGCGCGATTTTTAAATCAAGATATTAAATTACTCGTCTGAAAAAAAATAACTTATTTCTATGAGAATATAGTTCAAATTTTTGCACACCTCAATCGCGAATGCGTTGAGTGTGCTTTACTATGTCACTCTTTCGCTCTTAGCCCGTTTACTGACTTTAAATCCTCTCTATACCTTCTTTATAGTACACCAAAGTCGTTAAAAGTATCTACCATTTTAAAAGAAATTTATTGCGGAACATTTTTCAATATAATATTTAGTTGATTCATAATGAGATTAATTTTAAAAATCTGATCGTTACGTCAATTCTGATGTTCGGACTCGTGTAAACACGATAACCTTCAAAAAACACGATTTATCGACTTAATTTTTTTTTTATTATTGATCACAAGAGCCCTTTCGAAAATCACTATCTGAATCCTTTTTGTTTGATTGTAATTAATAAAAAATATAAAAATTTATTGTTCACGAAAAATTTAGCTGCCAAATTTTTTTTATTTATACTGTTGTAATATTTTTTTTCATTTTTTCTCTCCATCAACTACCGGCAGTAACATTATTGTGGCAGTATAATCGAAAAAAAAGAGCAACATCTAAGACAATAATACGGGATATTTAAATAGTATATTGTACAACTAGTGCGATAAGTTGTCGATTGCCCACGAGAGCAAAGTTGAGCGCACGAACGAAATGAGTGCGCTCATTTGCTCGAGTGGGTAATCGGCAACACCGCACGAATTGAACATACTTTTTTTTATTATTAATGCGATATGAGTACTATTTTAGTGCTCGCTGTTTTGTTCCCCAAGTAGCTTTTTGCTGATTCAACTGTTACCGCGACATTTTTGTGGGTTATACGATAATCTGCATACGGCAAGTAAATTTGAGTGCGTGCAAATTTGAATGAAAATTCGTTAAAAAAAAAAAAAAACAATTAATATTATAAAATAATAATAAAAAAATATTAATGATTAAAAATAAAATAAGCGATTGATGTGTGCACTTTTGGATTTTTCAACATTTTTTGAGGATTACATTTATTTACTTTAGATATATTAAAGCAATAATTATTTAAAAAAATTTTTTTTCATTACTTTGAAAACATCTTCCCAACAATACGACATTTTGAATTAAAGATAAGCAATCTTGCTTGAAGAATTTGATAGTGTGGATTGAGACATAGTTTCCAGTGAAGATACGAGGGCTATCCATCGAAGAAATAAAATTTTTAGAGCCAAGAAAATCTTAATTAAGACAAGAGTTTCTTGCAGCAAGATAATTGGCTCGGATCTCTTCAGAAATAAATTTTTGGCTCAATATTTCTTGAGCCAATATAAATTTTCTATCAGTGTGTAAATCAAATAAATTTTTTTTTCAATTGTTATAATTAAGTGGGATTCTAATCTATGGTTTTGAAACATTGAAACCAGTTTTTATTTGTAGAGTATTTGTTGCTTTTTAAGTTTATGAAACGATTTTGCTCTAACTCGATCCATGTGAGTTGTATTAGCTCCGAAAGTCAATTTTTCACTTTTTTCATATATTTTTGTTAATAGTGAAAAAAACGGCTCATCTTACGAAAAACATGGATAGTCCCAATCTTTTAGCAAATTTTATCTTCTACAAAATTGTTCATTACACTTATATTGCTAAAGTACATTGTTTATGAGATACAAGCAGTTGAACATTTTACAGTAAGAAAAATTTGTAAGGTTAATATAGTTTACAGCTGATACAATCTACATGGGTCGAGTTAGAGCAAAATCGTTTTATAGATTTTTAAAAAGCAACAAATCCTCTACAAATAAAAACTGGTTTCAAAATGATAGCTTAAAATCCGGCTAAGTTATAACATAACAATTAAAAAAAAAAAAGTTGTTCGATTTACATGTTTTTTAAATGGGAAAAATTTTAAGTAGAGAAGGAAGTACTTGAAATTAATATTAAGGGCTCAAACTTCAAGAGAATTTTTTTCTCCATGAGTACAAAAACATTCAGTGGTGTCAGTACAAAAAAAAAAATAGTCGATTTTTTTAAAGCATTCTAAAGTTTTACGCAAAAAAGTAATTTGTAAATATATATTAACAATGACACATAGCTTATTTAATGCATACTTTTTAGGTCTTGATTTATCAAATGAAACTTGAAATCCAAACGAATATGTAGAAATAGGACACTTTAAAAAAATCTCACTTAATACTCTAACTGATATTATTTATAATAATCACTTCAACAACTGTGATTATTATATAAAAGGTTCCGTAAGACAATATCCAACGACAAAATAACCGGGACAAAACATTCGTGACAAAATATTCGCGACAAAATAACCGCGACAAATTATTCGAGTGATGAATTTGATGAATTATCATGAAATCGATCAGAACATTACTTAAAATTAACACAAAAATTGAGTGGACCGTTTAGGACATGTGATTTGTGTTAACTGTTAAATTAAACACAAATTTTTCAACTGCGCAATTTAAAATTATCAAATTAACGAAAAATGTTGCTTCGATGGTTTTTTTCTTTAATATCTTTCTACCAGAAACTTCTATTTTTATTATGTATAAAAAACGTGAAAGCTGAGAAAATAAGCTGTATTTCCCTTTTTTTAACTTCCCGCTAGAAAAATTGAATATTTTCAAAAATTCTGGAAGTTATTGGTTTTGGTCTGATTTCCGAAAATCGAATTTCTAACAGGCCTTGACGTTTTGAGGTTCTAGGATACTATTCTCACTAATTTCAAGATGATGTCCGAGTGTATGTATGTATGTATGTACACGGAGAAAAATGCAAGTCAAAATTAAATAATAATTACAATCACAATGAAAAATTTGCTATCTCAAATAAAAATTACAATCCATAAAAAAAATTATGATGATTTGTAGAAAACTAGTTTTTTATTTCAATTATTACTATCTAGATTGTAAAATTTTCACTTATCATATTAATTACAATACAGCTTCGTTAAGTTTTCACTTGGAAAAAATCAATATTTACTTATTCATATGAAAATAGTTCAATATTATAAATAGTAGAAATTGTTTTCAGAATTATTGAAGGGCAAAATGGGACACTGAGGCAAAATGAGCCCCCAAAACTTTTAACATGAAAAGTGTTTGGGGCGAGGGGAGGGGCAAAATGGCACATTGAGGCAAAACGGTCCCCCCAAAATTTTGGATGGAGCTCGGAGAGATCCGTTATAATCGTCAAATATGTGTCTAAAATGTATAGAAAAAAATACGATTAAAACAGACTTGAAATTTCGACTCGGGGACCACGCAGCGCGAGTATGCCCAAAAGGGCGAGGTATCGGCCTCCCGTCAAACGGAAGTGGGCTTAACGGCCCCGTTACATTACTTAATTTATACTACATCCCTGCCAATTTCAACTGCAAATTTTTCCAATTAAAGTTTGAAATATTTATTTAAAATCGATAATTGAAGCAAAAATGAACTTAATTTTTTTTTTTTTTTATTTAATTATTCGACTTTTACTTTACTTATTTTATATTAAAATAGTTAGAGAACAACGAATAAAAAAAATCAAATTAAAAACAATTGCAAAAATTGGGATTAAAGAAAATTGATAAGTAAAAGTAATTAAAATTATAAATAATTAAATATTAAAATAAATTGTGACAATCACACAAAATTTTTAAAATGCATTAATTTATTTTTGATATATACAATATACAAATATGTAATACAAATAAACAAATTAAATTAGCAATGACAATTTTTAAATTACGACTTAAAAACTACGAACTTATTACAAACAACATATGTATTGGAAAATGATTTTTGAAACCACATTAGAATTGATTTTTTTTTTATTTTACAATGAATTTACTTCTTTTATGTGGAACAACTTAAAAAAATATATGGGGCATTCCACGCCAAATCGACCACTTTTGACCCCGACCCCTTTCGATTTGGTTGAAAATTTTTTTTCCTTTTATACCCGATTATAATCATTTTTCAGAAAATTTTCAAATTTTTTTACCCAACCCAAAAAAAGTTATGAGTTTTTCAAAAATAAGGCTTTTATTTTATCAAATAGCTATAACTTCTTCAAGAATTGACTAATCGGGACGTTTTTTTTTTTCAAAATTTTTGTCATTGAATGTACTTTAAAAAAAAAAATACAAAAAAATTTTATGATGATAAACTCTATGAAATTTTCAGTTTTTTTGAAAAAAACCGTGATTTTCTTAAAGTACGTCATGTTTTATTTTTTTTTTTATTTTCTCAAAAAAAACTTCATTTAATGCTGCAATTTTTCCCGCCAATCCTAGAGTGGGCCGACTATTCCTTCTATTTTTTTTTATCAATTGAAAAAAAAATTTTTGCCCAGTTGGGCTTATTTTGCTAAACATCAGTCTGGAAATTTTTGAGGATTTATAGATGACATTCGGCTTTGAAGAATTGAGACGAAAAAATTAATTGATAGTGGTAATCCTCCAAAATAAGCCCAACTGGGCAAAAATTTTTTTTTCAATTGATAAAAAAAAATAGAAGGAATAGTCGGCCCACTCTAGGATTGGCGGGAAAAATTGCAGCATTAAAAGAAGTTTTTTTTGAGAAAATAAAAAAAAAAATAAAACATGACGTACTTTAAGAAAATCACGGTTTTTTTTCAAAAAAACTGAAAATTTCATAGAGTTTATCATCATAAAATTTTTTTGTATTTTTTTTTTTAAAGTACATTCAATGACAAAAATTTTGAAAAAAAAAACGTCCCGATTAGTCAATTCTTGAAGAAGTTATAGCTATTTGATAAAATAAAAGCCTTATTTTTGAAAAACTCATAACTTTTTTTGGGTTGGGTAAAAAAATTTGAAAATTTTCTGAAAAATGATTTTAATCGGGTATAAAAGGAAAAAAAATTTTCAACCAAATCGAAAGGGGTCGGGGTCAAAAGTGGTCGATTTGGCGTGGAATGCCCCATATATAAACAGTTATAAAATTAAAAGAAAGTAAAAATACTACTTAATCGATTTAATTACACACTTATAAGATAAATGATGAACTTAGTGTCATACGTAATATATATATATATATATATATATATATATATATATATATATATATATATATATATATATATATACATATATAAATTACAAATGAATAAACTAAATAAGTCAGTATAATTTTACATTACTATTGATTATACTTATCAACACTACACCCATGAAAATGTTTCATTTTAATGACAGTAATTCAACTCATGATAACTACTGATTTGATACAAATTTAATAATATTAATTAAAAAAATTGCTATAAATATTTCGTTGTAATTGTTTCAAATATTTATTTGTTAGTAATTTAAAAATATCTCTCGTAAAAATACTTGAGAGTTGGATTTCATCGAAAATATCATTAGTTGAACCAATAGCATTGAATAACAATTTTTTTCGTCCTAATCCTTTTTTCAAACGATAACTTATCATTCCACCGTATAGTGGAAAAAGAGATTGAATGTCCAAATCTAAAATAGTACTATCACTAACATAGTTTAAACTTACAGCTAATTTGTGTTCACATCTATTACATAAAACATTATAAAATGTAACATTACTGGTACCAATATATGTTATCTTCATTTTTTCAATTTCGCTCAAACACTGATCGCATAATTCGCCGAATTTTTTCCTATTTACGACTGCTAAGTTTTGTTCATTGACATAAAAGTTTGCCGCACTGAGTTTCGTAATATGTTCAGTAATTGTGGCTTTAATTTTTCGTGAATGAATTAGTTTTGAAGTAAATGCTGTTTTACCATAAAAGTTTTTTAAATTAATATCAACCCCAGCATTAAGAATTTGTCTCATGATATTATCGTTGGCCAGGGTAACTGCGTAATAAAGCGCTGAATTTTTACACAGTGTCACTCTATTTATATCAATCATAATATCATTTAAGATCGTTTCTACTGCTTCCGAGTTCAGGATTTGGAGAGCTAAATGTTGAGGCCTTCCATTTAAAAAACCAGGACCTCTTACACTATTAACATCTGCACCGTATGCCAAAAGAAGCTTTGTAATTGGCAAGTTTCTTTTACTAACGGCAAGCCATAGTGGTGTTCCAAAAATATCGATTCCAAGATTCGGATCAGCATTACCTTTTAAAAGTAGTTCTACCATTTCTTCTTTACTTCGATCAATAGCGATTTGTAATGGTGTTTTGACACCACACAAATTATACTGATTCATGATTGTACTCACATCGTCATCTCTTTTCAATAAAAACTCAGTAATCATTTCATCATTTTTATCAACTGTGAACCAGGAAAGGGTCAAATAAGAGTGCACAAGTAGTCGAGCATTAACGTCTGCTCCATAGTTTATTAGACTTTCAGTTATAGACAGGTACTCCATTACAACAGCAGTATGAAGAGCTGTACCCCATCAGTATTGACTTTTTGAATGTACATCAGCTTTCTTGCGGAGCAGATAATCCACTAATTTTTTGTCATTATTGAAAGTTGCTATATGAAGCAGCGTTAAACCACCCATGACTGGAACCACTGTATTAAAATCTTCGATAACTCCTTGTTCAATCAAGTTGTAAACGTATTCGTAGGTAAAATTTAAACGATTTAATTCCATTGTAATGAACTTGATTTTGTTAATAATTGTCGATTTTTAACCAATGAACTTTTGAGTTAACAAACTTTAGCACTTTTTACTGTTAGAGTCACTGCAGATTAATACAAGAGTAACTATGCGACTGATCGTCTCAAGATCAAAAACGATTTTAAATGATGATGTCTATGGTACTTTCTATAGTACTCCCACTCTTTAATATTTATCACAATAATTTGGAGAGGAAGGAACAAACTGGAATACTTAAGGAAATACTAAGTTCTTGGGGAATCAAATAACGAAATGGGGGGATAGGCTCCTTAAGTGGTTCTCACTTGTTATGCTCCAAAAATAAAAATTTTAATTTGGGGACAAATGAGCCCTCTAAGAAATCTACTGAAATTCAGTTGTTATTTTATTCCATCTGAAAAGCTAATTAATCAATTTTTTCAAATATTGAGTTTTCGTCCTTAATTATTTTAATGTTTTATATACAAATACATATATGGCACGCGGTATTACTTTTTACATGTCTAAAATTATTTATCCCAATAATAACTTCATCTAAAAAATTTCTTTTAAATCAAAATGTTGGTCAAAAAAACAACAATTATTTAATCAAAATATATTAAAAATGAAAATTGTTGAAAGTTTAATTACTATAGCAAACATGCTTACTTATATATTTCTATATTTATCTGAGTTTAATATGTTACTTATAAATACCAATAGGGATTATTGTATTACTGTCTACTTGTAAGCAGTCAGTCTTTCTTGAACCATCAAGTTGTTACTACGTATAATATTTTCTTCTTATTAATAAATTGTATTTGAAACTACTTGCCAATTATTTACACGTTTATTTATAACATTATTCCTATAAATAATCAACAGGTTATGGGCCCAGTGTGCATACCTACATTTTTATAGCAAATAGTGTTTTACGTTGTACATTTTTGGCGGTCACGCGTTGTTAACGAGTGTTCTTTTTCGTAATTAAAAATGGCGTCAAATACGGGGTCGTCAGCTTCGCGAATTGAATTGTTGTCGAAAGAAAATTACGACACATGGACAATCCAAATCGAAGCATGGCTGAGGAGAAATGGTTTATGGAAATACGTTGACGGAACATCAGTAAAGCCGGCACGTGGTTCATCAGCAGCACCAACGGAAGCACTCACAAATTGGATTGAAAAAGATGATCAGGCGAGGACAGAACTCATTCTGTCGATTCAACCACGTTTGTTGGAGGACATTAAACATTGCACGACGTCGAACGAGATTTGGATTAAGTTGCAATCGATATATGCGTCAACTGGACCTGCAAAAAAGGCGGCATTGCTGAAGCAACTTATTCAGCGAAAAATGTGCGAAGGTAGTGATGTCAGAGATCACATGGATGGCTTCTTCGAGACTACGGACAAGCTCGTAAGCATGGGAGAGGTGATAAGCGACAATCTACAGACTGTCATATTATTGAATAGTCTCCCTCCATCGTATCAAGCTTTTCGTACAGCAATAGAGACGCGGGACACACTACCGTCTCCGGAAGAGCTGAAAGTAAAAATTCTTGAATACAATGAGTCCACGCGGGAGGAAAGTGGAAATGACGTCGTTGCAATGGCGTTTCGCCCAAAGAAAAGCCACGTACAATCGAGCGGGAAACGTGAGTTCAGGTGTTACAAATGTGGGGGAAAGGGACATAAGGCTAATGCTTGTCCTAGCAAGAAAGTAAATAGATCCAATGACTTGGCAAATAATGTTGATGCGGCCTTCACAGTGAGTCATACTGTTATGAATTCTGATTGTGTGTATAAAGTAGCAACCAAAGCTGCCAATAAGCCATGGGTTTTAGACAGTGGGTGTACGTCACACTTATGTGGAAGTAATGTGTTGTTCAACACGATAAATAAAGCGCCAAACGTTAGGTTGAACCTTGCAAGTGATGCGACAACTGAAGTTGAAGGTAAAGGTGAAGTGTGTATATCAGTAAGTAGTGACAAGGGTAAAAAGCTGATAGAATTTCGCGATACTTTGTATGTGCCTAACTTAAGATCTAATTTAATATCAGTTGCAAAAATTACCGATAAAAATTTTGAAGTCATTTTCAAAAAGGACAGTGCGATTGTGCGTAGTTCTCAAGGAGATGTAATGATGATTGCCGATCGCAAAGATGACCTATATTATGTACGCGAAAGTGTCGAGTGTGCGGAAACTGCAATTAGCAAACTCGACGATCAGTTATTATTGTGGCATGAGAGACTTGGACATTTGAACGGTAAAGATCTTGTGAAATTAGTAAGTGACGGGTTTTTACCAAAAATAAATGTAAGTAACGTGGATCGGTTATCTAGTTGTGAGGTGTGCCTAAAGGGAAAAATGACTGCTTTGCCTTTTCGCAGTAAACATGAAAAGTGCAAAGAGGTACTTGAAATAGTACATTCGGACGTTGTTGGTCCATTTAGAACCGAATCCACCGGTGGAGCAAAATACTTCGTTACTTTCGTTGATGACTGTACGCGGTGGTGCGAAGTGTATTTTATCAAGCGCAAGTGTGGTGTTTTTGAAGCATTCAGACTATATCAACAATTAGTTGAGAGACAGACAAGCAAAAAGATTAAGTGTTTACAATCGGATAATGGTCGCGAGTACTGTAATACAGAGTTTGATAAATATTTGGCCGACCAGGGTATTACGCGGCGATTGAGTGTACCTTATACTCCCCAACAGAACGGAGTAAGTGAACGAATGAATCGTACACTGTTGGATATGGGTCGGTGTTTATTGCTGTCGTCTGGAATGAGCGGGATGTTTTGGTCTGAGGCTATAGCCACAGCGTGTCATATTAGGAATCGTTGTCCTACAGCCAGTTTAGACTTTGCAATTCCGTATGAAGTGTGGACGGGTAAACGAAATAATATAAATTACTTCAAAAAGTTTGGATCAAAAGTAGCTGTGTTAAATAAAGAGCCAAATAAAGATAAATTGGCTCCGAGGTCCACAAGTGGCATTTTTGTAGGATATCCGAGAGAACGAAAAGGTTTTCGCGTGTGGATTCCAGGTGCACGGAAGTTAATTGAAGCGCGAGATGTGAAGTTCAATGAGGATACATGTAATGGCCCTTGGGATACACAGATTTTTGACGAGTGGATAATGCCAAACGATGATCACAAGAAGACAGTCGAATTATCGCCACGACCTGTCCAAAAATCCCCTGAATCGTCACAGACGCCCAAGGATGAAAGCATTTCTCCTGAAAAACAGACTGTTAAACGTGGGCGTGGCAGACCCCGTCTGCTTCGAACAAATTGTCGAGGGCGACCGAGGAAGTTGTTTCAGTCACAAGCCACGTCAGAAGATACACCACCAAGTGGTGACCCCGATTCAAATGATCAAGTTGGCAATGAAGATGAACTCAATGACGACGTTTTTGTCAATGTTGCAGAGGTTAGTGTAAAAGAAGCGCTCAAGAGTGATGTATCGGATGAATGGCTGGAGGCTATTGAAAGTGAGGTTATATCACTGATAAAGAATGACACTTGGGATATTATTAAAAGGAGCGATGAAGAAAATGTTGTTGGGTGTCGTTTAGTTTTGACAAATAAATATGACACTAATGGTGAAATCGTGAAACGCAAGGCCCGATTAGTGGCGAAAGGATATAGTCAAAGGTACGGCGTTGACTATCACCAGACATTTGCACCTGTCGCGAGGCTAGAGACTTTGAGATTAATGCTAGCACTCGCAGCGCAACTCAAGCTACAAATTTGGCAGTTCGACGTAGTGACCGCATACCTCAATGGGTCATTGGAAGAAGAAGTGATCATGAAGGTACCGGATATGCTGATCGAGATGTTGCAGAAAATCATCGCCAGTGATAAGTGTGATATAAAAGTGTGTGCGCGTGCTAAAGAAATGTTACACCAACTAAAGAGTGGTGGAAATGCGTGTAAGCTGAAAAAGGCACTATATGGCCTAAAACAGGCTGGCAGACAGTGGTACGCGACATTAAGTGAGAAATTACGACAATTTGGCTTTAAAATAGCAAAAAATGAACCTTGTTTATTCTTTCGAAAAATTAAAAATTGTATAACTTTAGTATTAGTGTATGTAGATGATATTCTTGTCGCGTCAAATGATATGAAAGAGGTAGATAAGCTAAAGCGAGATTTAACGGAATCTTTTGAGTTAAAAGACTTAGGTCTTGCAAAATATTGTCTAGGTTTAGAAATAGTTCAGTATGAAGAGCAAATAGAGCTCTCTCAATCCGGATATATTGCTGCACTGCTTAAACAATACGGTATGAATGACTGTAATCCGGTTGCAACACCTTCTGAATTAAATGTACATTTTAAAAATGTAAGTGAGGATGAGTCACATGAAGAGTATCCATACCGCGAATTAATTGGTGCCCTTATGTATATATCTGTAGCGACTCGACCTGATATTTCGAATACTGTCTCTAGGTTAGCTCAATTCGTTGAAAAGCCGCGTAAATGCCATTGGTTGGCTGCAAAACGTGTGTTGAGATATTTGGCTGGGACTATGAGTGTTGGACTTGTTTATAGTAAAGTTGATAAGGCTTTAATTGGTTATTCAGACTCCGATTGGGGTGGGTGTACGATTGACCGAAAATCTTACTCAGGCTATGTATTTTTGTTCAGCGGCGCGGCTATATCGTGGAGATCACAAAAACAACGTACTGTTGCCCTGTCGTCAACCGAGGCCGAGTATGTGAGTCTAGCAGAGGCTACGAAGGAAGCTTTGTATTTGCAAAGCCTGTTTCGCGAATTAGAGCTGAGTGATTGGGCAAAAATGAATATTTTTGTAGATAACTATGGCGCACAATGTTTAGCTGTTGATTCCATGTTTCATGCGCGAACGAAACATATTGATATAAAATACCATTTTATACGCGAAGCAATTACGAATAAGTTGATAAATGTATGCCATGTATCGACGAGTGAAATGATTGCTGATGTATTAACAAAGCCATTACCTCGAGTTATGCACGAAAAATGTATGGATGGTTTTGGATTTGGTTACTAATTACAAAATTAATTAATATTTTAGAGTATGCAGTTTGAGAGGGTGTGTTGAAAGTTTAATTACTATAGCAAACATGCTTACTTATATATTTCTATATTTATCTGAGTTTAATATGTTACTTATAAATACCAATAGGGATTATTGTATTACTGTCTACTTGTAAGCAGTCAGTCTTTCTTGAACCATCAAGTTGTTACTACGTATAATATTTTCTTCTTATTAATAAATTGTATTTGAAACTACTTGCCAATTATTTACACGTTTATTTATAACATTATTCCTATAAATAATCAACAAAAATAAATAAAATTATATGGTACTCAAAAACTGAAATTTATTGTCTATAGGATCAAAATTTCCTGGATATTAAGTAATTTATTAATCTAAATTTTAAAATCTAATCAAATAAATTTACAATCATCATATTTATTTATATCATATATATAAGAAGAAAGAACATTAATTTATTTTAACCCTTTAGAGTCAGAGGATCTCGAAACGTCTCCGTATGAGACTAGAGGGGAGAGCGCGAATCGTAGAGTCCCGTGAGCATGTATGAGTGACATGTGAGAGTAGTAGTGTGCCTGTGAGTATAGTTCATCGGCTGAAGAGGAGGTCCCGTAAACATTTTTTTGGCACCGGGTAAATCCAACTGTTTCTTAGATATTTTGGGCCAAGGATCACGAAAATCGGGTCCATTTTATTCAAAAGTGGTGCAAACAATTGTTTATAACAATTTAATTGTTTAAATCAAAATAACTCCCGAACCACTGGTTTGTTGGGGCAGTGTACAGAAAAAAAAAATGTTCAGAATAAAAAAATACACAAAAAAGGTATCATATGTTTTTTTTGCATCTCGAATATTTCGCGAGATATAATAAAAAAACGAGCTGGCGCTCGGACCTCTCCCTCTCGCACTAGCGACTGCCTATGCACGAGCTCTCTCTCCGCCAAATCGCGTCAGATGCTTGATAGGCCGGAATTTTTTTAAATTTTTTACATTAAAAATCATAGAAAAAAAAAAAAAAATCGATAAAATGTCAATACCACCAATCGACAGCATTTTTTCTGAAACAAATTTCTGTCGTATCGTCAAAAGACGTTTTTTTTTTTGTTCACTAATGTTATAAACAAATGGATTTTTTCAAAGTCCAGATTGGGTTCAAAAAATCGATATCACCATTCGACTGCGTTTTTTTTTAAACAAATTTCTGTTGTACCGTCAAAAAACGTTTTTTTTTGTTAACTAATAGTACAAACAAATGGATTTTGGCAAAGTCCAGATTGGGTTCAAAAAATCGATAAATTGTCGATGCTACCAATCGACTGCGTTTTTTCTGAAACGGATTTCTGTCGAATCGTCAAAAACGAAGTCGATTGGTGATATCGATTTTTTAAACCCAATCTGGACTTTGAAAAAATCCATTTGTTTATAACATTTATAACGTTTATATTATAACATTAGTGAACAGAAAAAAAAAAACGTCTTTTGACGATACGACAGAAATTTGTTTCAGAAAAAATGCTGTCGATTGGTAGTATTGACATTTTATCGATTTTTTTTTTTCTATGATTTTTAATGTAAAGAATTAAAAAAAATTCTGGCCTATCAAGCATTTGACGCGATTTGGCGGAGAGAGAGCTCGCGCATAGGCAGTCGCTAGTGCGAGAGGGAGAGGTCCGAGCGCCAGCTCGTTTTTTTATTATATGTCGCGAAATATTCGAGATGCAAAAAAAACATATGACCCTTTTTTGTGTATTTTTTTATTCTGAACATTTTTTTTTTTCTGTAGACTGACCCAACAAACCAGCGGTTCGGGAGTTATTTTGATTTAAACAATGAAATTGTTATAAACAATTGTTTGCACCACTTTTGAACAAAATGGACCCGATTTTCGTTATTCTTGGCCCAAAATACATAAGATATAGTTGGATTTACCCGGTGCCAAGAAAATGTTTACGGGACCTCCTCTTCAGCCGATGGACTATTAAAATTTCCTACAAAATTGTTGCTTACTTTTTTTATCTATCATCAATAATTTGGGCGCTAGATGGGATTTAGTGTTATTTTGACGAAATTTTGATCTAAGAAGCGATTTGTGTAGAAATCTAATCGAGTTACGGACTCGACTGAAAGGACTTTTTTTGTAGCAAATTTAGTCTTCTACAAAAGCCCATATGTCAAAATGCAAAAAAAAATTTTTAATACGGTGAGCGGAAGGAAAAAGTTATAAAAAATTATTTTTCAATGTTATTTAAATGGAAAAAATAAAAAATGGATTAGCAACGGGTTAAAATCGGAATTAAGAGCTGCCATGCGGCTCAAAATTTTTGTTTTTCCACCGACTACAAGATTTTCAGGTGTGACTTGATAAAAAAAAAATGTTACTCTAAAATGAAGCACCCTAATATATATATATATTAGGGTGCGTCATATCGTTACGACAATTTTTTTTTTAAGTGCATGTGGAAAAAATCATAGTTCAACATGAAAAAAAATAATTTCGCGCAAGAAAAAAAATTCTATGCCGATTACAGATCTAGCTCATTGAAAAAATCGATTTTCCCATTTAAATAACACGGTAAAAATTTATTTATTAGCTTTAAGTATTGTTAACTCATTAAACAAATCAATCGATCGAATAGACTAATACATATTTTTCTAGGAAATTGAACGCTCTACAAAAAAGGTCTCTTATCATTTTTCGATAAATCCATCTGTTCAAATGTTATTGAAGCTGAAAGTAAAGTTGGAGATCTTTTCACTTTACCGGCGAAACTATCAGACTTATCACAAAAATGTTATAAGATTGTTTTTGTTGACAATTTTATTCTCTAAAAATTATCATCAGTAAAGTTTTTTCAAATTCTGCATCGTTTTCTAGTTATTTCCATTTTAATTTCAAGCTCTTAAATAAGTGGTCCTGATCAATTTCAAGAGCTCGACAATATGTTCTTTGAAAAAGCCTGTATGTGCTTAGCAGTACCTTCAACTACAGCTCTCGTGGAAGCCTTGAAAGTCTAATTTCCTACGAAATTAGTGGTTTTTAGTAGATTTCATAAAAATCTAACTATTGTATTTGTCCTCATGATGGAATTTTCGAAAAATTTTGCTACCCCTAAACTCAGCTCGGCGAGCTGAGTCAGGAAATACATTCACTTCAAAAGTTTATATATGTATTTATATATATATATATATATATACATATATATATATATATATATACAATATAACGCGCCGTTCTCCAACGATAGCGTCCGCAATTCTACACCGATCTTAATGAAACTGAGTAAACTTATTCTATGGACGATTACCTTGGATGAGTTCGAAGATGAGCTGATTCGGCCAATAAGTTTAGAAGTTATGGTCAATTGAAATTTTGTAAAATTTTCAAAAAAAATTTGTTTGCCGCTTTAACTGGATGTAACTTCTAAACGGAAAGAGATAGCTTATTTTCGTTTGTTCTATGTAAAAGTTCGTTCGATTGCCTACAATTTTGACTATACAGCTCATTGATTGGACCATTTTTTATAATAGATAAATGGTTTTGAACATTTACAAAATATTATAAAAGCTAATTTTATGCAGGTTTTCACTTTGATTATAGCCACAATTTCGAACCGATCACCTTAAAACTTAGTATACGTATTTTGTGCGTGACTACCATGTTCGAGTTTGAAAATGAGCTCAATCGGTCGATTTGTTTAGAAGTTATAGCATTTCAAAATTTTCAAAATGTCAAAAATTCATATTATTACTTATTCTTCCTTCAATATCTTTTGAATGTGATAACTTATCGACTTTATATTAAATTCATCTGAAAGCTCTTCAAATAAGCTTTAATTTTCATGCCTATACATATGCCTGGATTACTGAAATTACTTATTTTACCATTCATTTAATGAAATTTTGCTATTGCATTAGTTCTCCTACTTCTTAGTAAATTCATGGAGCTACTTAAATTCATATTATCGCAGTGTGACACTTATAAAATCCAAACATCTCAATTCAATGGGTATATACAATTTTGTTTTACCGACAGTGTATAAATGATATGATATATCAATAACAAGATTAACATTAGTTATGATGATAATATTTTCCATATCTACTCGTCGTTTGATATTGTAATAGGCTTTTTATTTCAAATATTAGTACTAATTTCAAGCATGACACTGTGATATATCACAATCAAATTTTAATCTTAGAATATTTTATTAGTAGATTTTATTGAAAGCAAATTATCGCCTTTGTCCTTATGCTAGAATTTTCGAGCATTAAAACCATAATCTATCATAATTTTTCGAATAGGGTCCGGAATACCATTGGTCCGATAGTTTGAATATATGCATAGGTATCTTTAAATAACGTCAAATCAAAACATATAGTGCATTATCATCAAAAATTCTTCTGAAGCTCATTTAGTTAGCTTCAATTTTTGGCATTATACTTATAATTTTTTGATTTTTTTGTTTTATCATCTCGAGAATTTTCAAGAAAATGTCAAAAAAAATTTTATTTCATTATCAACTTTTATTTGAACAGTGAAAAAAATTAATTAATGAAAAATCTACTTCCATTTCGGCTGCCGAATGGCCTTTTTTGTTTTTTTTGTTGTTAACTTGTAAACGGTTGACTTTTGGGAAAAAAAGTACATGACATTTTTTGTAGGAAATTCAGTCTCCTACAAAAAAAGTTCTCATAAGTCAAATCTATTAAATCAATATTTAAAAAGATATATGAACTTTAACTAAGTAAAATTCAAAATTTTAGATAAATGTCAATGTTCAATGCTATACAATATATTCAGTTAGTAACTTATGGTAAGTATCAATTAATGTATATTTACATAAAATATAAAATGCCCGTAATTATTCATCGAAATTGTTCTTAAGTACCAACCTTATTTGCGATTCTTTTCAAAAATTGAATGATTAAAACACAGGTTTAAAGAATCTCAGTCGAATTTTCAATTTTTTTGGGACCTAACAGATGGATTACGTTCGAAAAAACATCGTTTATGTCATAGTTTTTAATTATAAAACCGTTAATCTTGACATTTAGCTAAAATTTTGAATTTTATTTAGTTAAAGTTCATATATCTTTATAAATATTGATTTAATAGATTTGACTTATGAGAACTTTTTTTGTATTTATGATTTATAAATACGAAATTTTTTTGATTTTCATAATTTATTTTTAAGTTTACTATTAATAATTATTGAACAAAAATTCAGTTTTTATAAATATTTATAATGAATCATTATAATAACATAAATCGTTCGTATATTTATATTATTATGGTTAGAAAACAAATTCATTAATTATTAAGCTATTGTATGTGTAGCAATATCAATTAAACAATTTTTTTTTGTCTAAATACATTCATCCAAATAATTAATGTAAATTCTTTTTAATTGTTTCGCGAAAAAAAAAAAAAAAAAATTGGATAGAGCCACTATTAAAAAAAAAAAAAAAAAAAAGTCGTTTTATTGAACCTGAAATTTTATAAAAATGAATCGACTGATCATTTAAAAGATTAAGACAACAGAAATAAAAGCTAATAAACAAAAAATGTTATTGAAATGAATCTAAAGATGTTTTTTTCTATGGATACATATTAATTACTCAGAATCGATTAACTTTAATTTTAAACTAGTTAAGAATTTCAATTTATAAAAAAGACTAAATAGAAGAATTTGAAGTCATTTTATGTTTTTAGTTGATA